>NW_025784885.1:0-24737 GCF_021130785.1 Homalodisca vitripennis | reverse complement strand
GTTTTTTGCGGAAAACGCAATAACTAGTCAAATTCATTCGGTTACTATCCCTTCACCTCGCATGCGTTGACAAATGTCAAAGGGTTTCGAAAATTTAAAAAAAAAATTTTCTGCCTTGAGGTTATAACAGTAATAATGAGGTAATTTTCATAACTAAAATAATATGTAATTCACAGGAATGAACCCTTTTTTACCCGATTCAGAATTTAAACTTTCAAACGAAATCCATTGTCTTCACTTGGTGTTCTTATATATGTAGCTGTGCTATAGGTGAATGTATTTGGGTCAGAATTTCTCTTACTTACTGAGGAAAAAAGAATGTTATCTATACCATTTTGGAAACTATGACTTTCTCAGTAAAACTAATTATTTGAATGAAATAAAGATGATGGTTTTTAAAACACCGCACTAAAACTAGACCAATAAATAAATTTATTGTCTTCTAAATATAGTCAATTCCATTGCACGTGACTATATTCAGTATGTTGTATACCTTACTTGTGTGTTGTTTTGAAAGAATCTTGGGATTGATCGATTATTGGCAGGTTCTACATTGTGTAGTACTAGGACTCTGACCTTTACAGGTTATGGTTTATCATGTAAAAGGTACGCGGTATTTGCATTCAGACTCTATGTGCTAAAAGAGAAATCATGCTATTCCTAGTCTCACTTCATAAAGCGTGTTCCTACTGACATCTTGTTATTTTATGTATATTTCATATAGGGTGGCAGAACATTTAAAAATTTATTGTTTACCATTCTTGATTGATTTTAGACGACATGATTATGTTTGTCAAATATTGGCGTTTAAGCAAATGTATATGCAACAATACCTGAATCTAAGAGTTTTGCTTTTTCTCTCTATACTGAGTTTTACTGTAAACTCTTGTCTCTCTAACCTGGTAGAGAGTTGCCAATAATATTTCGATAAATCTAATTTTAGTTTATTGCCATTGAACATCAACACTGGTCAGTCGGTGGTAACTGTGGTAATGTCCTACGCCATAGGAAAGTTGTGTTATCAACACAAATCGGATTTACAGTGTCTGCCCTGTCGTTTGTGGAATTCTTTCCCAGCCTACCTTAAAAATATTTGGAAAAGCCTTACCAAATCGGATATTCGGTTTGCTTTGGCTGTAAATTTTCTTTTAACGATTATATCATCATTGCATTGGTGCCTATTGTGTTTATCCTACTTGGTTTTTCTTGCAGTGAAGACAATTTATGGTTGTGAGTAAAAGCTGACCTTTTATTATTGATTTGATTTGGTAACCACTGAAGAGACAACAGTCACATAGAAGTGATTCTTTGGGTAAGTGCTCCAAGTACACGGTGAAGTCAACCAGTATAGCCATGGCAGGTGTTTGTGTCCATAAACAGTATCAAGTACACCCCAGTATAGCCCGGCTGTGTCCAAAACAGATCAGGCGGGATAGTAATGACATTATTCGGAAATCTTGGGGTTAATTTCACTTACACCGTCATAGGCTTGTATCAGAGAAACCACAAGTTTAATGGACGCTTTGGATTAAAGTAAAGAGTATAAGCTGTTATATTTAACTCTATTTTGTTCATATCATGACACAAAATTCTGGCCAACAGGAATCATCCCAATCACACTGCTAGAAGTTCAGAGTATTTAAATATTTAGCCATCATTAATTCCAATTTCAATTCAATTTACTTTAATTTTTCTGAATAGGTATAGCATTTTTATAATTACTAATATTTACATCTTCATACGTCAGATTTTAGAACTCTTAATTTATAACTAAGGGGACTAAGAGGCTAACAGTATATTAAGATTTGATTGTTCCTTTAGCCCTCAGGTAGATAGGAATGTTAACCAATATACTGTGAAAATTCAATTATCAATAACTATTTTTCAGAGACGCCTTTTAAGATTTTCTTCCAGTGTCCAGCATGAGGATACTTCCCTCTCCTGAAAGTGCAAGATGGAGTGTTGGAGTGCGGAAGGTTTACCACCATGTCCTGGTCGTGGGATTGTTGTGATTTTTCCTCCAACAGGCATGAAGGATCCTGAGTTAGTTTTTTTTCAGTCCTAAAAAAAATAATTGTTCAATGTATGTTAATGAGAAGTAAAGGTTAGAATTCTACATGAATGAAAGACTTATCTATGCAATAAAATTAAAGGTAGTTCTGTCCAATTAACTTATCCTAATTGCTTCTTTTTTGTTCATAGGTTTAGAGTGGCTGGATGCAAGGAGTGATGATGGAGGAGGTGAACTGAATGGGGGTTTGTGGATGGAATTAGCAATACGCAAAGTATGGTGATTCCTCCCCTCGAGGGCGATCTATTCGTACCATCATGGCCGCCTATTTCCCTCCCATGATCTTTCCATTTTTATCTTCCTATATTTATCCTTCCCCGCATCAATCCGTCTCATTCCACATCATCATCCACTCTTATATTATATTTACCCGTCTTGTATTCCTACCTGTATCTGCTCTCGTAGCTCCCCCACCAGGCCCCTCCAAACCCAACCATCACTTCGAATTCTAAAAGACATACACGGAGGAAAAATAACTGTACAAGAACCTACATGCATCCGAATGTAAAAGAGGATATAATGTTCTGGGAGCAAGCAACTGATTCGGCTCTAGTTTTGTTGTATAAGTGCTGCGAAAATTTGAGGCAACCACTAGCTTTTAAGTATATTACGCAGTCTGTTTGGTCCAACCCCGAAGACGATTATCACATGAAGATAGCTCTCAGTTGATAACCAAAGTCTTTTAGAGCATATTTATATTCATTGATCATTGTTTATTCCTAGATCAAAAATTGAATAAAAAAATTTTTTTGCATCTAACTAGGTACAGAATGTTCGTCCAAAAAATTTTATTGCATTTATAACTAGGTACAGAAAGTTTCGTCACCACGTTTGCAAAATGATGAGTTCTGATTCCAAGAGACCTCTGGAATATTGTAAACTATATGCCCGGACCCAATAAATTAATAAAATATAATGAAATGGTGGTGTTATCTTACAAAACAATGACGGGTTTTTGACTAGGTGGATATAACTCTGGACTACGTCATTAATATACACGATGAAGAGCAGAGACCCCAGAAACCACTGCCCTGGGGTACACACCAAAGCTTGGATTCTGCAAGATCTGAGCAAAGTTCCAAATACATCAACAAAGTGATGGCGTCTTTCGAATAAAATAGGATTTGAACCCAATGAGATTGGCAAACAACGTCTCTGCCACGTGGTATTTAAAAGCATTCTCGCTTAGATTAAATAGCTGTAAATCCACACCGATCAAATACCCAAATATTACATCGAGGAGTTTTAAAATCCACATAGATTACACGTGTATATCAATGAGCCTAAACGATTTTAGCTTTTGCGTAGTCGTGGCGCTCTAAGCGGAAAATGAATTAATTTTATGTGGAAATGCAGGCGTAATTTTGCATGAATGAAACAATATCAAATTATAGCGCGAAGCTAGTTAGTTCTTTACATGTTTTACATGAACACCCTTCAACCAAAAACGGCTTGCCTTTCACGCCTCAAATAAGTTACACCTCGTATGATTGATTAACCGAAAACTCTTTTTCTTCTCTACAAGAAGCTTGTTTAATTCGCATTTAGTCCCTGTAAGAAACTTAGTCGCTGCTTCCGGAGTGACAGGAAATATTCAAGAATGGGTAATGTTTAGAGGATTGGGGCTGCCTCCCCTATCGAGATCCATCGAGGAAGAATTAGGGCCACTAATCTCAAAGTTCATGTCCCCCCGAGAAGAAAGGGAGGGCAGCTACTGAACCATGCCTTCCTCCAGTCCAAAGTCAGGCATTGAGGGGTAGCACACCCTTGTTGAGCGCTAGAGCATAAGAACCTCTTGAGTTACCTTCAGGGGAACGAAACCCCAATGGACTCCAATAGACTTAGCACTAGACTGTTATCGAATTACCCTTGAGCACCACAGAACTTCGGTCATTTGCCGGTTAGTGATGTGCTGCTCCATAGACATCAATAACGGTTGCCCAGATTGAAGTGGAACACGATGCCGGATTTTTGCTGTGCCCGAAGTGGTAGGGTTTCAAACCTTGGAAGTTATAAAACCCGAGCCAGAAGTGATCCTCTGCTGGGTAAACCGAAAACCTTAGATGAAGTTTAGATATAAATGGTAGCTTGGTCACAATCATAATAATACGTTTAATCGTTTATTTAAATAACCGGCAGGTAGAGATTAAAGTGGTAGTTAGATAGATAAGTAAAAAAAGAAAATATGATAAAGTACGAAACTGCTAGGTGTTGTGAATGAAATACGATAATTTTGCACCGGAGATGGGAACAACTGTCCTGGGGTTGTTTTTATGTGTTTATGTTAAAAGCTCACAATTTAATTATTATTAACTAACTTGAAATCGGTACTTTGTATTGTTATTCCATTCAGCCTGAATCATAATTTTAGTTTATTTAATTACAAAGCAGTGAAAAATATAAAAAATTATTAATTGTTACTCCTTTCTTGGTGAGATCAGAACTACATACAGTGTGCACATAGTACATTAAAGGTAGTGTAAATTTTTTTAAATTTTGCTCCATAGTAGAATAGATGATACATATTTAAAACCATATTTTATCTCATATTCATATATTTGAACAATACCGGTAAATTATGAAAATAGAGATTTCCTTGTGAGTTAACGTTACAGGTATTTTAAGGCCGAAATTGTTTGTACTACAGTTCAAGGTATAACATTTAATAAAAATCCATGTTAAAGTTGATTCTGCTCCCTACGTATTACACAATAAAAGTATACTACAAAAATATTATGTTAATAGAACTAAGAAAACTCTAGTCCAAGACGCCTTAAAGACACTGCGCGATGTGAGATTCTATTGTAGTGCCGATTACAAATAAATAACATGGAACTTACTGTTATTTCCCTACATGATGTAGTGAATACAATAATTGGTATACTTAGATATATAATGTAACAAAACATTCTACTTACAGAGCTATGAAAATTATAGATTTTCACATAAATTAATACCTGTAATTTTAACATTTAGTATATTATTAAGGGTCTGTAGCTAGCTAGTAGGTTCTGATCTAATTGCGTTTTGTTAAATTATAATTGTTTACTTTTATTACGTAATCAAAAACTAAAATTTCACATAGTGTATGGCTTGTGCCCATTTTTGCTATAACGTAAATAATTATTCGTGTTTATTAATCTAGTTATAGTAGTAAATTCATAAGACCATTGTAACATGAAAGATTGTAGAAAGTACTCTTTAGTATGGTCCTTGATTCACATTGTGTGAAAATATTTCCTAATCGATGATCTCTATCATATGCATTACGTTTTGCTATGGGAAAAATCAAAAATGAATCATAGGGTGTTTTAAAAATTTGTGGTAGTCCAAAATTCAACAGAGCTGAATTATTTATAAATTTTTTTTTAATTATGGCTACTGTCAGTGCGAAATATCATAATTAGAATGGTGCGGAGTCGTGCGTTTGTGTCCTAATTTTGAGTGTAAGAAAAATTTCACGTCTTAATAAGAGTAAGCATCTGAAACATTACTTTAGCCTTATTCTCAAGCTCCCTCCATCCCAGGCAGTTCAAATATGCAAAAATTGGGTAAGCCAAAGTTCTTAATTTCTTGTCGACTTGCGATTGGTTGGCGCTAATGCGGGTAAAGGAACTTATTGCTTTTCAGAACCAATGACGACTCAAAAGACATTGATTAAAAAGTAAAGATTTTTAATACAATAACATAAGCATCTCCTCCAGTGGACGTACTTTCATTATAACGTTTGTTTTGTTTTTTCACTGATTTAAACAATATCCCATTTTATTTCCTACAAGTGCCCCCGGTTGGAAATATTCATTCCAGTTTTTATTTTTGTGGCATTTCCATTGTTTCAATAAATTTGCAATGAGAATAAGATATTATATTTTGTATAACGGACTACATTGGTGTCCTTTAGGTCACGATTATTATTGTAGGAGGAGGAGTATTGAGAGTAATTATGTAAAATAGTTTGAGTAGAACAACTTATTTTTTATAAATTATTACTGGCTATGAATGAATTGAAAGGGTGGCAGGACCTAAGGCATTTACTATATATAATCGTACCATATACATATACATGTTAAATTAATAACAATCATCTAAATCTAATTAAGAAAATTTTATGTTTTACATTTTGAAGACTTTGAAACAAACGTATACAGAACGTTAAAAAAACAAATTATTAAATTCTTAATAAAATAAATAATGAACAATCAAAAATACATATAATACAAATGTATATATATATATATATAATTTATATTTATATAAAATATATTATATATAATAAACATAGTAAATAACATTCTGAAATTCCCAGAATTCAATTTGTAAAGTAAATCTTTTTGGAATAGTTTGTTTTAAAATAAATAAATGTATAATAGTAATATTTTTAACCCAGTAACACTTTAAAATTGCGCAAAATTATCTTACACTGACTCCAAATTGATTTTGGGTCTTCAAGATAATTTTATGAGCTTCCTATATGTGCTTTAATTTTATTCTGTTGTAGTTTCATCAGGGTTATGTTTTCAAATTTTTCTTTATTTTGTTCAAGACAATGTCTTGCCAATGGTTTGTCTTTATCTTGGTGAAAATTTCAAACTTATTGCCCTTTTCATGCGAATAACAACCTGAACGGTTAGAATTTGGCAAATATGGAAACCACACTTGCTGTTCATTTGGTACATTACTTAGTAGAATTACATTCGTTTATACTTACTATATACTAATGTGTAATAGAGTACTTTTCAAAACAAAAAAATGGTTCAAATATTCGTAAATATTATAATCCGTATACTCATCGTATAAGTACAAAACTGTTTTAATCAAATTAAAGGAATTTTTACAGTTAATGTAAATTCTGTTTGAGGCACAAATAACCAGGCAGAATTACAATAGTGTTTACATTACTATCACCAAAGTGATCTGTTACATAAATACTTGATAAACATTACGTTGTCAAATAAGTGTTTGAAAACTCAAATCAACCTAAGTTGGCAAGACTGTTCCTAGACATAAGGAGTGCTATAGAAAGACAAAGGACAGTGATATCCTCACATGGCAGGGATGTTTACCCTCGTCTACAGAAGGGAAATTGGCCTATTCTCCCTTCCTCCTCAACATTGCGAGAAGAAACGAACCGAGAAAAGTGTGTTCAAGAAACACTCCCCGTACATACTTGTGCTTTATTGATATTTTTATACTCTTATATATTGTGTTTTGTGTTTTCCTACACTTTCTTCCAAAAGTAAAATAACTCTTCGTTTCAAAACTAATCTCTTGTATATATTCAGCATCCAAGTTTATATTAAACAATTCAAGAAATTTTAATTTAGTTTTACTGTTATAAATTACTATTCACTTCAAGGCGCCACCTATAAATTTAAAAGAAAATTATAAACTATTACATAATCATCATCACATTATAATTAGCTTATTGAAATAAGAAAAGGCATATAAACAATGAAGATTTTATTATTAACCCTTCGCACGCCGCTAATAAATCCATTGAGTTCCCTTTAAAAACGCCAAGACATCTATAAAATATATTTTTCGTTTAGTTCAAAAGCTAACTTTGTATTAGCTATATTATAAGAGGTAAATGTAAAAAAAAAATTAAACATGGAATTTTAGCTAAAATAATCATATTTATTGATAAAAATCTAAAAATAACAATTTACTATACTGTGAATTTGATCTAAATTAAAAATTATTGGTACGAACTAATAAATTATATAAACTACTAGTTAGTAGAGCATTTCCTTTCTAAGGTTGCACAGATAAAGGTCTTATCTTATCGTCCTCGGCAGATAATGGATATATTTGATTATGGTTTTGTAGGATACATAAAAAAACAGTTTGACTGCGCTAGACAAAGTGCAAACCCCCCCCCCCCCTGCCGTGGAGTGAATGTGGTCTATAAATACTTCCTTATCAGCTGTGATAAGCACGGACAGTGCACCTGCCATTTCGAAGGTCTTTTGTGAACTAAAAAACTCTCGAAGAGATACAATGTTTAATAACGGACATACTCGTGTTTGGCGTGTTGATCAAAGAATTCCATTCTGATATATCCGTCTACGGAGTGGAAAGGGTTAAGTCAAAACAGATGAAGCATTCTCTCTAAAAAAAACTTTGGTGTTTTAACATAGATGGAAACATAAATGTTTTTCCTAGCGAAAAATACAGCAAGACTTGACGCTAAAGACCGCACGAGAGCAAATACACCTCACGTACATGACAGAGAGGTTTACTTGGACAGAGCGCCTAATCCCTTGTGACAAATATAGAATGGGTACATTTTACTTAACAAGCTTCTAAAGATCAGTGCCTTTTTTCTTACATGAAGAAACTGTTTCATGTACATAGATGAACAACTGAGCCCCAATTTCTCTTATATTCGAAACCTGTATTATATAAAAATAAGTTAATTAATTTTATTTAATTCATTATATTATCAATATATTCATATTATAACAAAACATAACATAACATATTATAACGAAATATCCATTATACAAGACGAGATAATTTACCTCATAATTTATCTCTTATTTAGAATTGTTCATATTTTAAAATTAAGTAAACGTCTCATTAACCTGGAACACAATATAACAGAAAGTAAAAGAGTAACGTTATTACTCATATTTTTATTGATATCGTTATATAGTATAAATCTTACGAATTACAATAACAGCCATTTTAGTTTTAAACTGAGCTCAAAAGATGGTTAAGTTAGGTACCAATTTTCGGCTGATTTGTCACTTTTTTTTAACTTCATTTCACGGTCCTCCACAAATTTTCAACTGTACGTTATTGTCTATAAAATAAAATATGTTTATTATATTAAAAAGTGCTTATAGTTGATACAAGCTAGTAGTTATTGTTAAAAACCAGTATCGGTTGGTTATATCGAAAGTTATAATTAAGTAATATCTTTTTTCAATATTTATATAAAAACCTCATCAGTTTACTTTACCCGATTTTTTCCTTCTTTCTCTAATAATTGTTAGGCCTAGGCTAATAGGCTTCGGGAAATCCCATTCAGCCTCAATGTACTATTTGGTATTCTTGACGTAGGTTTTATAAGGATCTAGGATAATTTTCTTCTCTCGCTAAGGGTCACGATCAGACTTCCTTGGATGAAGCACCTTATCCAGGTTACCTTTATGTTATCAGTCCTATGCAAAGAGTTAATTTTGTTTTAAATAAATGTCTTAATTAAGCTCGAAAACTCAAGTAAATCTTTTTAAAATCTCTAGATCTTTTGACTGGAGAATTTTAGCTAAGTTTTGAAAATTCATCCCATACTTATTCTTTAATTAATTCTAAACCTTGGGCTCCCCTAATAGCATGGTCATATGCAGGGAACGTAAAAAGATATGTTCCAAAGTTTCACTATGACCTAAACTACATCTGAGACATAATAGAGAGAAGTACTGACCACCAATATTTTAACATTAAAAACCTTTATAATACCAGTGTATATGTGTGTGTGTGTGTGTGTGTGTGTGTGTGTGTGTGTGTGCGTGCGTGCGTGCGTGCGTGCGTGCGTGCTTGCGTGCGTGCTTGCGTGCGTGCGTGCTTGGTGGGTTTTTATTTATATTGGCGGGACCAAAATCTTAATCTTAGAACGTTGAATATTTCCCATCTTTTCATTTTCAACATTTTTGAACCATGCATAATTTGGCAATCGTTTCAACAACCTCTTTATTCCTCCGGGCTTTATTATATACTCCTATAAACAGATGGTTAGTTTTTGAGAAGTATAATTGTTTTTGGTACGATTTGAAATCGTCAATGTATAAGCTATACTGTATGTCATTGTTCAATTTTTAGTGACATCTTTGATTGCCTTCTTTAGTTAATCTGTCAATTTTTCACAACCTGAAAATACCTATATGATTTTGGAATCCACTGCAGGGCAATATTTTTCATAGATTCCAATATTTTGAATATTATTAAAAGAGCTGTTTCAATCCACATCTAGTCCTGCTCCGTAGACTGATGGTTATAGGTCCTCGACTCTCTAACTGAGAGATCACGGGTTTCAAATCCCGGAGAGGTCCAAAAATGTAATAATCATAAATTTTAAAAAACCAGTACACTTCGAAGCTGGCATGGCTGACGTTGAGGATTAAATGAGAATAAGAATCCACATCTGTTTCATAGACCTGCGATCAAAAATAGAGTAGCTATAAGCAATTAAAAGTGTGACATGACTTTGTGGACACCCTGTATTACGAGACGTAACACATTTTGCGGATAGCGAGATGTAGATTACAATTTAATCACACACACGTGGTTGTGTTGCAGTTCGAGACTGGTAAAGTGGTACGCTGAACACAAAAGTCCCATGCTTCGGCTACAATACAACAGCTATTGCACTGAACATTTGCAATGTAGGATCGCTTTGTGTGAACATCTACTGGTAGTGGCTGAATTGTTATCTCCTGTCGGATCTACCTATTGCTGACCACTCAGCCCGAATGGAAGACTCAATAAAGCCATTTTGAAATGAAACCCATTGAAATAGTGAAGCTTTGCAATGTAAAGTTGTATGCCTATTCTCAATTAATTAAATGTGTGGTTACAATATTCCTAGTACATTATACTACAGAGTGAACCATTTACGACCAAAATCACTGTCATCTAGTATCTCAACCAGGGCCGTACTCTGCTTTGGCGGGCCCCGTCATGTCCCGCCCCCCCCACGAAATTTCACTTAACCCATTGACAACATTTTATTACTTTTTAAAGACATTAATCGTTAATTATGTTGTTAAAAATAAGTATTGAAAAATCTTATTAATCGAACCATTTTAAACAACGTTTTAATTAGTTTTGTTAACACTAAAAACGAATAATATTTAGTGTATTAGTTGTCAGATTGAAATTATTTTTAGGTATTAATGATCGTGAGAAAATTCTTTAAAAAGACATGGTTTTTAGAGAAAGTCCATGTTTTAGAGTTAGTGAATTTGACACACAACATGGTCGTTGTGATTCCTGACTTACGCGTGTCACAACGCTCTGGTTTGATTTGTCTATTTTATCCTAGTTTGTAATTATATGTTAGATTACTTATTTACCTGAAGAAGAGATCAGATTTCAGGTCTCTGAAATTGTTTTTTATCACTGATCGATGGCAAATGTCCGGAAAAATCCTGTTTTTCCTTCACAATCCTTCCATCAGCGTATAAAATCAAACTTCAAACAAAATAATGGTTTTTTATTTTTGTGAATTTTAATTCGCAAATGAAAGATACGAACCACCTGTAGATTCGTCCCTCCCCCCCCCCCCCCCCCCCCATGTATCTCGCATTCCCCCTTATGATTGATCGGGATCAGACCGGACGTAGAATTCTTTTTATTTGTTTGATCGTTAAGAAACTTTTATTGACTTTTTCTGCTTGAATGCAACGATGTAATATAAACACGATCGAGCTATTATTCAATCAAAAGTAAGATTATTGTTTTTAAAAAGTAATATTCGACAGTTCTCTTCCGAGACTTGTAGTGAACGATCATTAAAATTTGATAAATGCGGATATTATACGTTATAGTTTATTATTTTTTTTATTAGATTTGAGATATCCCGTTTCGTCGGACACGGGCCCCTACAAATAACGAATTGTGGTTTTTAATTTCCATATATTTATTTTCCTTTTTATTTCGAAATTTAAAATAATTCGTCTCTTGTACTCAACATTCCCCAGTTTATTGGGTCAGACTGGGACGCAAATGTTGAAGGTTAATTTGCCTAACATGCATCTTAATTTTTTGTAACACGACTCTTAAGTCGTGTTACAAAAATACACTGCACTAAAGTCTACTATAACCAATTATTTAATAAGCTCGATAAGAGACACAAATCACGCATGTCATTTCACAGGTGACGCGTATTAGAATGACTGAAAATACAAACGTAGTCATGATTTTTAACAACGTTTTAATTAATTGCAAATAATTTATAGGTGTAAGTATTATCGTAAAAATAAAATCGTATACGTAGATGTCCACATTATAAAGGGTGATTATAAATAAAATAATTTACTTATTCTAAAAATAAAATTTTTATTTTTCTTTATAAATTCTAAAATTGAATATGGTTTAGAAATTTGGGGAGGAACTTTATATTACAACCCTCAAACCAATTGTTACTCTGCAAAAACATTTCATAAAGCATAATAAAATTTAAGAACTAAAATGGAGAGTTTCAGCTCCAATGTTTTAGGAGATTTAAGGGGGGGGGGGGGGGGGGGGGGATTGTGTTAACCGGGATAAAAAATCTTTATAATCTATAAAAATAAGTTTGTTTAAAATGCTTTCGGCCATGTTTTGTTTATTGAAGGAAGAATTTTGGGTAGACAGGTTTTACAACACTATAGTATGGATCATTACACTTTTAAATTGTAACTTTATAATATATAATTTACTTGAACATCTGATCAACATTTCACATATATTTCCGTTTTATGTTACTTTTTTTTAGAAGTTTAATCTAGTTATAGTTTGTTTTAGAGTGTATCATTACGAGGATCTGGTAGGGCAGTCTTTTTTTTCGAGTTGGCTGTTTCTTTCTTTGTAACTAGTGTAATTCCCGAAACAGGTATTCTTGTTACCTCGGGCTTTTATTGTTGATTTTAGTTTAAGATCTACTGTAATGTAAAATGTACAGCTGACAACAATAAAGAAATTTTTTTCATTCATCTCATTATCATTTTAAAACAGGCTTCCAAACTTATGAAAAACACTTTAAATTGGAGGAAGTTTCCTAAAAAGTGTTGAAGGTCCCTAAAGTACTATCAACCTTCCTGTCTACTTGTTACTTAGTAAATATTTACATAATAATATTTCTCTACACATAATGTATATGGCCTAATAGTCTAAATTAATAATGAAGTAATTGAAAAACAATAAATTTTCTCGATTTGGTAAAACCATGATTAACTTTTAATCATTTAAATGATTAAATTCCACCAAACCATTACAATTGACTTTGACAATAATCTCTCACTCAAAGAACAAACACATAATATCTTAAAACAAATCAACGAAAGGGAAATCCTTTTAAAAACACCCAGCACATATACTTATTATTTATCAATCAGCTGTTTTAAACAGCAAAATGAACTATTAATCATATTCATGTTATATTCCCACCAAAATATTAAACTATAAAATCTTTAAAAACCCAGCACATATACTTATTATTTATCAATCAGCTGTTTTTTTTAACAGCAAAATGATGAACTATTAATCATATTATTGGTTATATTCCACCGAAAATATTAAAACTATAAAGTCTTTTAAAAAAACCCAGCACATATATCTTATTATTTATCAATCAGCTGTTTTAACAGCAAAATGAACTATTAATCATATTAATGTTATCATTCCCATCCAAATATTAAACTAAAAATCTTTTAAAAACCCAGCACATATACTTATTATTTATTCAATCAGACTGTTTTTAACAGCAAAGATGATGAACGATTAATCCATATTATTGTTATATTCCACCAAAATATTAAACTAGTAAACACTTTAAAAACACCCCGCACATATACTTATTATTTTATCAATCAGCTGTTTTTTTTTTTTAAAAAAAACAGCAAAATGATGAACTAATAATCATATTATTGTTATATTCCACCAAAATATTAAACTATATATCTTAAAAAACCCAGCACATATACTTATTATTTATTCAATCAAGCTGTTTTAAACAGCAAAATGATGAACAATTAATCATATTATTGTTATATTCCACCAAAATATAAAACTATAAATCTATAAAAACCCAGCACATATACTCTTATTATTTAGTCAAATCAGCTGTTTTGAAAAGCAAAATGAACTGATTAATCATGTTAATGTTATATTCCATCCACCAAAATATTAAACTATAAATCTTTTAAAAACCCAGCACATATACTTATTTATTTTATCAATCAGCTGTTTTAACGAGCAAAATGAACTATTAATCATATTAATGGTTATATTCCACCAAAATATTAAAACTATAAATCTTTAAAAACCCAGCACATATAACTTATTATTTATCAATACAGCTGTTTTAACCAGCAAAATGAACTATTAATCATTATTAATGTTATATTCCACCAAAATATTAAACGTATAATTCTTTAAAAACCCAGCATCATATACTTATTATTTATCAATCAGCTGATTTTAACAGCAAAATGAACTATTAATCATATTAATGTTATATTCCACCAAAATATTAAACTATAAATCTTTAAAAACCCAGCACATATACTTATTATTTATCAATCAGCTGTTTTAACAGCAAAATGATGAACTCTTAATCATATTATTGTTATATTCCACCAAAATATTAAACTATAAATCTTTAAAAACCCAGCACATATACTTATTATTTATCAATATCAGCACTGTTTTATACACAGCAAAATGAACTATTAAGCATATTAATGTTATATTTCCACCAAAATATTAAACTAAAAATCTTTAAAACACCAGCACATATACTTATTATTTATCAATCAGCTGTTATTAACAGCAAAATGATGAACTATTAATCATATTTATATTTATATCCCACCAAAATATTAAACTATAAATCTTTAAAAAACCCAGCACATATAACTTATTATTTATCAATCAGATGTTTTAACAGCAAAATGATGAACTATTAATCAAATTATTGTTATAATTCCACCAAAATATATTAAACTATAAATTACTCTTTAAAAAAACACCAGCACATATATACTTATTTATTTATCAATCAGCTGTTTTAAACAGCAAAATGAACTATTAATCATATTAATGTTTATATCCACCAAAATATTAAACTATAAATCTTTAAAAAACCCAGCACATATACTTATTATTTATCAATCAGCCTTGTTTTAAAACAGCAAAATGATGAACTATTAATCATATTATTGTTATATTCCACCAATAATATAAAACTATAAATCTTTAAAAACCCTCACTATATACTTATTATTTATCAATCAGCATGTTTTTTAAAACAGCAAAATGAAACTATCTAGTCATATTTAATGTTATATTCCACCAAAATATTAAACACTAAATCTTTAAAAACCCAGCACATATACTTATTATTTATCAATCAGCTGTTTAACACAGCAAAATGAACTATTAATCATATTAATGTTATATTCCCACCAAAATATTAAACTATAAATCTTTTAAAAACCCAGCACATATACTTATTATTTATCAATCAGCTGTTTTAACAGCAAAATGATGAACTATTAATCATATTATTGTTATATTCCACCAAAATATTAAACTATAAATCTTTAAAAACCCAGCACATATACGTAGTATTATATCAATCAGCTGTTTTAAAAATTAACAGCAAAATGAACTATTAATCATATTAACTGTTATATTCCAACCAAAATACTTAAACTATAAATCTTTAAAAACCCAGCACATATACTTATTATTTTTATCAATCAGCTGCTGTTAACAGCAAAATGATGAACTATTAATCATATTATTGTTATATTCCACCAAAATATATTAAACTATAAATCTTTAAAAAACCCAGCACATATACTTATTATTTTATCAATCAGCTGTATTAACGAGCAAAATGATGAACTATTTATCATATTATTGTTTATATTCCACCAAAATATTAAAACTAATAAATCTTTAAAAACCCAGCACATAAACTTATTATTTATCAATCAGCATTTTTAATTTAACAGTACAAATTGATGAACTATTTAATGCATATTATTGGTTATATTCCACCAAAATATTAAACTATAAATCTTTAAAAACCCAGGCACATATAACTATTATTTATCTAAGTCAGCTGTTTTAAAAAACAGCAAAATGATGAACTATTAATCATATTATTGTTATATTCCACCAAAATATTAAACTATAAATCTTTAAAAAACCCAGCACATATACTTATTATTTATCAATCAGCTGTTTTAACAGCAAAATGATGGAACTATTAATCATATTATTGTTATATTCCAACAAAATATTAAACTATAAAATCTTTAAAAACCCAGCAACATATACTAATTATTTATCAAACAGCTGTTTTAACAGCAAAATGATGAACTATTAATCATATTATTCGTTATCTTCCATCAAAATATTAAACTATAAATCCCCTTTAAAAAACCCAGCAACTATACTTATTATTTATCAATCAGACTGTTTTAACAGCAAAATGATGGACTATTAATCATATTATATGTATATTATTCCTCCAAAATATTAAACTAATAAATCTTTAAAAAACCCAGCACATATACTTTTATTATTTATCAATCAGCTGTTTTTAACAGCAAAATGATGAACTATTTTATCATGATTATTGGTTATATATCCACCAAAAATATTAAAACTATAAATCTTTAAAAACCCAGCACATATACTTATTACATTTATCAATCAGCTGTTTTAACAGCAAAATGATGAACTATTAATCATATTAATGTTATATTCCATCCAAATATTAAACTATAAATCTTTAAAAAACCCAGCACATATACTTACTTTATTTATCAATCATCTGTGTTTTAAAACAGCAAAATGAACTATTAATCATATTATTGTTATAACTTCACAGCCACCAAAATATTAAACTATAAATCTTAAATAACCCAGCACATATACTTATTATTTATTCAACTCATGCTGTTTTAAAAAACAGCAAAATGAACTATTAATCATATTAATGATTATATTCCACCAAAATATTAAACTATAAAATCTTTAAAAAAAAAACCCCAGCACAAATACTCTATTATTTATCAATCAGCTGTTTTAAACAGCACAAATGATGAACTATTAATCATATTATTGTTATATTCCACCAAAATATTAAACTATAAATCTTTAAAAACCCCAGCACATATACTTCTATTATTTATCAATCAGCTGTTTTAACAGCAAAATGAACTATTAATCATATTAATGTTATATTCCACCAAAATATTAAACTATAAAACTTTAAAAACCCAGCACATATCCTTATTATTTATCAATCAGCTGTTTTAACCAGCAAAATGAAGAACTATTAATCATATTATTGTTATATTCCACCAAAATGATTAAACCTATAAATCTTTTAAAAACCCAGCACATCATACTTATTATATTATCAATCAGCTGTTTTTAAAAACAGCAAAAAATGATGAACTATTAATCATATTATTGCTTATATTTCCCCACACAAAATATTAAAACTATAAAATCTTTAAAAACCCAGCACATATACTTATTATTTTATCAATCAGCTGTTTTAACAGCGCAAAATGATGAACTATTAATCATATTATTAGGGTTATCTACCACAAAATTTTTTTTTTTTGTTTTTACTTTAATTTATTTACAATCTGTTTATATACAACAAACAATAAGTAATTTTGATGATAAATCTTAAGGACATGAGGTTTACCAAAGTTCATTAACCTTAATTAACATAAACATTTAAGAGATTGTTTCATCTTTAAAATCGATCACGCTAAGTTTAAGAAATCATGTCTTTTTAGCCAGAAATTGATGTCCACTGTTGTCCAGCAGATTAATAGCCTAAGTAGTTTAGGATGAGAGTTTAATTTGTTTTGATTCTCTTGATGCAGAAACTTTGGAATTTCTTCAGTAACAAAAGGGATATTCGTGTCTCTGTGAATGACTTCATTACGCAACATACCATGTGGCCGCGTAATATCTTTCGGAGAACTTTAGATTGGAAACGCTGTATAATTTCAATATTTGATGTAGAATGCCAACTCCCCCAGAGTTAGAATTCCGAGTACGTCCAGATGGGGCCTTTAGAACAGGACTTGTATCAATCAACAGTTTGCTTTCTATTGATAAATGGGAATTAGGTTCCCAAAAAGCCAATTTAGTTTTGAAAATTTTTGATTTAATTGGAGCCTTTTATTCCATATGTTGTGGTTTCCAATTCAGCATTCCTATCGAGATGTACACCCCGATACTTAGCTTCAATTTCTTCTTGAGGAATTTGAATGTTGTTTAAAAACAGCCAACAACTGGTGGAACAGGTGTCATGTTACAACGTAAATGTGACGTGAACAGATTTAGTTTCATTCACTTTAATTCTCTTCTAATGTTATATTCCACCAAAATATTAAAACTATAAATCTTTAAAACCCAGCACATATACTAATTATTTATCTAATCAAGCATGTTTTAAAAGCAAATGTTCTAAAATTTGTGAGTGATTTTTACCGATCAAGTCACAACCAACTGTGGCGCTGCCCGGTCAAACCGTTTTTTAATTTTGGACCCGAAAGATATGCCCAATACTGATTTTGGCATTTCCTCTTTATCAAATATCTATATCGATTATATACTTAACATATAACATGTTTCATTAGTTGTGCCATCTGTTATTTGTTTTGATTTGTTGCCGCCTGAAATGAACGTTCCGTTTCTTTTCTGAAATTTTTAGTGACTTTCGTGGAGGATATACTCAATAGAAACTAAAAATTAAGTGAGGGGATGGTCAACTTTAGTAACGACATTTTGAGTGAAAGTGGTCGAAATGAAGAAATTAATACAAGGCATAAGCTTCAAACTTGGGAATCGACCACGGCAATTTGAGTGATCCACAAAATTTTCTTTTCTGAGTAGATCTGGAATATATCTATTATTTGTTTGCTTAGGCAAACCATATAATTAAAATTTAAGATAGTAAAATACAATTTTAATAACATGTTATAAGATGTCGTTCAATATTTGTAATTAGACCCTAAGCACACACCACAAGACAATTATTCTCCACTTCTAAATGAAAACTTTGGTACCTGAGGGTAAAAATATTATGAATTTTAATTAGTAGCCAATAGTAAAAGACAATTTATTTTGAGTAATATTTTTGAAACAATTTTTTATGTTTGGTAGCATATTTTTAGAACCACTCTGTATATGGAATTCTCGGTATAGCGAACGATTAAAATATACATGTAAGACGAATGAAGAAGGTAGAAGACAAGGCATTTACATTTCCTCACTTTTATCATTACGACCAATTATAAGAGACAAAAGAATTCTTTAGCAAATAAATTCACCCAGGTGGAAATTCACGCAGCCGCCTTCAGCTGGCGTCTGACAGGAAGTAATTTGTGGATAAAAGCAGTTCCGCACTCGCTTTCTTTGGCCGATGAAGAGAATTATAAATAGAGAAAGCATTTAAATGGTTATTAACGGAACAATTACGGTAATGGAGGCAAGGCGGGAGTTGTGCCTGCCAGGATCGTGCTCTTGGAGTTATAGGGAGTTAAATAACCTCGGGTGTTTTAAATATAAGGCGCAAATAAAGGTGCGAACATAACGGCTGCCATTTGTGACATCGTGTGTGTTCTTTCATTGTTTGCTGCGAAACTTCTCGCTGATTAATCAATTGCTAAGTTTGATTGCGGTTGGTGGGAGCTTTTTGTGGTTGATTTGTCAAACTGATCAAGAACCTTTCAGGTTAGGATTGAGTCGTTGTTTTTTAGCACTAGAAAATATGCATTGTGCGCGAAATGGAGATTCGAAAACAAGCCTCTTGGCGATGAAGCTAAAACGCTAACCAACTTAGTTAATGAGCAACGGTGAGGTAATGTCCTTATTCAAGATATTCTCATGGAAAGAATCACTGTGTAGTATCGACTTGAGAACTCTGAAAGATTGATTAAACTAAAACGCTAACCACTTAGTTAATGAGAACGGTGAGGTATGGTCTTATTCAAGATATTCTCTGGAATGATCACTGTTTAGATCGACCTGAAACGCTGGAATGATTAAACTAAAACGCATATCCTCGTCTCTGTTTCATCAGCTGCGTAGGCCGTGTCTCGCTCTCTCGCCTTTGTTTACACTGCAGGTACTTACCTATTCTATTTATAATATTGTATTTTTGTGTGTAGGCTTATACAATCGTAAAAATATTAATTGAACAGACTAATTTAGCCATAGACGTATCCAGGGAGCTTGCGTTTGGGTGTGAGGTTATCGTGTGATAGTGGCCTGGTCAGGGGATAGAACGAGCGGGCGTTGTGCCGAGCAGTGGTGGGGATATTGGGAGAGGGCAGCATCACATCGGTGAACGGGTATTTACCCCAGCCTGCGTGAACTAAAATCGCCCAGTGTCTTTTTGTAAGTGGTTTACTTATAACTATGCTGCAGTTCTTTATAACTTTGTACAGACTAACTACAGCATGCATGTAGAGTTGCAATAATCTTACAAGTACTTTTTACAAGTATGTACTGCAATTATTGCATCATTCAAATAGAAGACGTTGAAACACACGTAATAAATGTTATAGTTTTGTCATTTTACATTAAAAATTAATTATTAAAAACTCCGAATATTTGAATAATAATATTCTAATTGCAAATTCATAAATGTTCAATCATATTTTAATATTGAATAGATTATGTCACATAGACATGTCTACTGAAATATATCGCTGGATGATATAATTAAAACATATTAATGATAATATAGAGTTGTATTGCTATAAGAAAGTAAATATTAATGAGAATGAAGATGATATAATAAGAAAAAAGGAATCGACGTGGTTATCAAGTAGTGAAATTGGCAGGCAATGGCAGTGAGCAATTTATCTCTGTTTGCCAGGACTTAGCGTATCACACATGATTTCATACCCGCTTCTAATCAATTTTCATCGCCCAGCGATTCCTTAACCTCAGTTACCTTCTCTAACGATAAAACCTCAACAAAAAGACATTAATAACTTATAGGAACTCAACAGAGCGTCTTCTGTCAGCTGATCATGAATGCATTTTCGCTGGATACAGTGATACCTTTCCTAAAATCCTTGTTCTCATATGATTGTCTACTACTATCTCCATACAAATAAAGTAGCTATGGTGAGAAGGATTGATTCAATACGCATGTTAAGTTAAGCTCCAGTTCACCTTCCTCTTAGTGCAGACTTGCCTCCTAAAACCTGGAGTCATGCTGGTGTCTCTGATGTAAAAACGATGTAACGACTTCATTTAGAGCTTTTTCGTCAATTTGCTTCAATGTGTTTATCTCTTCAGACGATCATGTCCCAGATTTCAGTACTCAAATCTGTAACAGCATCAGATACCAGATGCTGCAATAAAAGGAAGGAGAACTGGAGCACAATTTAACATTCAAACTAAATCAACTCTTCCTACCAAATCTAAGTTATGTGTAAAAGTTCTTCGTTCTTCGTTGCTGTCATTTGCAGTAGGTAGAAGAATGAAAGATCACATCCGAATTAACATTTTATATTATATAGATTCTTTAGAAGAGGTTTGTAGGTGATTTATTTTTCAGTATAAATAAAACATTACTTTCTTTCGCTCTAAGTCCATGAATGGCAAGGTATATTTTAAGATTTGCAGGAATTTATATTGTTACTCCACTAAGAGGAAGATGAATTGAAGCTTAACTCAACACTCATATTTAATCAACCCTTCAATAGCTACGTTAAGTTTAGAAAACTCGGTTGCTCCACCGTTCTTAGAGATCTTGTCTATCACACCATAGTGCAATTGCAATTGCAACCACTTGCTTTGCTTTTTGCTCAAAATATTTCGTATACCCACTTTGAAAGTCACTGGACTTTATGATTCGACCAAACGGAGAGGGGAACATTTTAAAATTAATCACTAAGAAAAAGGTATAATATTAAAATTAGTTATCTAAAACTCAGTTGTTTACAATAAAAATATCCACAGTTCTTTTAATTTCAAAAACAAACATCCACACCTTTTCTTATTTTTTAGTTTAAGTTTTAAACACATTTGGATTGTTAAGTTTCAGCAAACTAGTAAAGTGTTTAAACTAGGGTAAAGCTGCACAATAAACTGTTTACAACGAGCCACGCTGTTTTCTCTAAGGTATTCACGATTAACATTCATTATTCACAGGCTGCCATTGCAGCTAGCTGCAGTCCTGTACAGAACATTCCATTCTTAATTGGTCGATTACTATTCCGCTGCAACTTTCACAATTTAAATGTAAATATTGTCGTGGCATAAAATTTTCAATCTCAATATAAATCATACTCGTCTAAACTTATGGTTTTCAAGCATGCATCAAATCTACCATTTAATATGTAAAAACAAATAATAATTTTCATATAAATTACTTTTTTATAATGAGATAGACTAATTTTACTTATTTTCATTTATATTAAGCAACGAATAATCTCATGGTAAAAGTATAATCCGTATAACGTAATAAGCTTCGTTGAACACACAGTATTTCAAATATATAGGTAATTTTTATTCTCTAGATGTACTACGGATGGATAGACTGGCCACCAGTGATGCAGAAGAGAATGTTTTAGATCCTTCCGGTAGACAAAAGGGAACTATCCCATACTACTGAGTGATAGGCTTCGATGACGCTCGGTCAAATGATGAACTTTTTTGTTCTCTTAGGACAAGAAGCTTACTAATAAGCTTGCTCCTATAAGGACCTTTGCGCTGCTTCCGGAGTGATAGGATATTCTGGATGGGTAAGGTAGGGGCTGCCTCCTGTCGAGATTAATGAGAAAAGTTTTAGGGCACTAATCTCAAGTCATGTTCCCCCGGAAAAGTGGAAGCCAGCTCTGAACCACCCTCTCCAGTCAAAGCAGGCAGGGTGTGGCGCATCCTTATGTCCAGGCTGGCAAGAACCTTTGACTCTTAGGGAACGAACCCCACCAACTCTAACAGCCATCTCCCGCAGTAGACTAGACCTATCGAATTACCCTTGCGCCACAGAATCTCGACATTTGCGGTTAGTGATGTGCCGCTTCCTGGACATCCATAATGTTGCCCAAATTTAAGTGACACATCGGTTTTTGCTGTACCCAGTTGAGATTCAACTTGTATGTATAAACCAGCCAGAAGTGAACCATTTGGGAAAACGCAGCACTTACTATTATACAAAATTTTACTTCTATAGACGAATTCTTTCTCAAGATATACATATCCTATATTGCCACACTCACATTTTTCTTTTGTGTTTGGTTTGGTTGGTTATAGCAGTATTTAAATAATAAGAATTCCTGTGACCTTGGAGGTGAAGAGGGGAGGAGTGCAACAAAAGATCTGTCACGTTTGATCTCGAACATTTTACATTTAAGCATAAGACTAAATGACGTCACGTTAAATTTCTTTATATCTTTTGTACCGGAAAAATATTGGGGTAATTTTATTAAATTTGCTTCAAAAAGTTACAAATTTACGTAACAGAAAAGTCAGTTACTCAAAATTTATAAACTGAAAGGAGGGCTACGATGCACACCCAGCTAAATATATTGAAAAAGTTTGAGTATAACTCTAATAATAATAAAAACTGTGAAAATTAAATTATATTTTAATCGTAGTTTATCTATATCAAATAAAACTTAGATCAACACAACAGTCTGCACAGTATGGTGTAAACGGTTAATAAGTCATTTGAATATTTCCTATCTACTTTAGTGTTTTTGTTTGGTACAGATTTACCAACTTTGTAACTATTGTATACAGGGTAATCAACCGAAGGGGGCCGCCATTGGGATCCCAGAAAGTATTAATTTTACAGCAAACTTTAAATAAAAAATGTACCTTATTTTTTACTATTAAGTAGTTAAAATGTTTAAATTCGGTCGCATTTTCAATTTGGTCACAAATTTTGAAATTTCTTAAGGGAACCCCTATTTATACTGAAGGATATAAAATTAACATGTAATTCGAAGACATTTTTATTCTTGGTAATATCTTTACAAACTTAACAGTTTAGCCATCAGGAACGCTAAAAGTTTCAAGTTCTCATTTTCCGACATTTATTAAACAGGCATGTTTTACCATTTACA
The DNA here is from genome assembly GCF_021130785.1 of Homalodisca vitripennis. Taxonomy (NCBI): domain Eukaryota; kingdom Metazoa; phylum Arthropoda; class Insecta; order Hemiptera; family Cicadellidae; genus Homalodisca; species Homalodisca vitripennis. Next base: position 827 of record NW_025784885.1, on the reverse strand, counting down.
AACAACAAAAATTAACTCAGAGTATTGAGTTTTTTTCTATTCTACTTTCTACTTACTTTCTCGAAGCTACTAAATATTTTGCTTATTATGCCATTTTTTCGTTGACATCACCCAGCAAACTTTTGTTTCTACAGAAGTTCAATAACATTTCAATATATTACTCAGTTATATAATTTATTTTGAAATCGGGATATCGTGTACACAGACAGACAGATTGAAATGATTTTTTCATCCTTTGGAGTGATAAGCTTCACAAATCTTCAACCAATAACGTTTTATAATGACTTACGCATTATACATGTACAAGTAATTTGTTTAGGGGTGGTATAATACTCGTATACAACAAGGATAGCTACACTATGTTACACACCCAATATATGGACAGAGATTTTGATCTGTTGCCCCGTAATTGCTGCACCAAAAGTAATTTGTTTTATTCGCAGGTGTGTAATGATAGACCAGGTCTCCAGCTAATTCATGTCTAAGTAATGTGTTTAGGGTGGCATAATGTACAACGGGGATAGCTACACTGTGTTTTACATCCAATATATGGACAGAGATTTTAATCTGTTGCCCCGTAATTGCTGCACCAAAAGTAATTTGTTTTATTCGCAGGTGTGTAATGGATAGACCAGGTCTCCAGCTAATTCATGTCTAAGTAATGTGTTTAGGGGTGGTATAATGTACAACGGGGATAGCTACACTGTGTTTTACATCCAATATATGGACAGAGATTTTAATCTGTTGCCCCGTAATTGCTGCACCAAAAGTAATTTGTTTTATTCGCAGGCGTGTAATGGATAGATCAGGTCTCGAGCTAATTCATG
>NW_025784884.1:0-23795 GCF_021130785.1 Homalodisca vitripennis | reverse complement strand
GATTCGATGTGCTGGAAGGACTTTTTCAAAATTATTTCTGATAGAATAAAGAACCTTTGGAAATGCTCAAAACATGAAAAACTACCTCTGGATATCTAAATGCCATCTTCTCTAAATAGTACTCTTGTATAGGTGGCAGTTGAAGTCAACATGGACGAATCAAACATAAATAGGATCTGAAATTCCTCGAAGATACTAATAACTGGGTTATATCAAAAAATTAATGGTAAAAGGCCCAAAGTGTAACACTGAATCAACTGCTAAGCACAGCAGCATAGCACAAGTAAAAGGCAAATTTTCATAGAATAAACCCATAATGTTCCTACACAAAACACAGTGTAGTACATATACTAATTTGAATCAATATTAAATTAACCCTGTCCTACTCGCAGTGATGTTTTTTGTTACGCCAATACACTCGCATGGGCTACATTTGTTGTAGCCCAAGACAAATTTTTTTTTGTTTTTTGTAACAGGGACATTTAACCTTAGCACTGTTTTAGATATTTTTTATTATTTCCAACATATATTTTTACTTAAATTAATATTTCAATGTATTACACAACAACAATTTTTAAATAAAAGAATAAAATTGTAAAGATACGTTATTTTGTATTTTGTTGGTTTTGAAAATTGCCTATCTTTAAGGTCGTAAAACTTAAAAAAAGTTCAGGACATGAATGATGGAAAAATACTTCACTTATAAACATGTTTATTACAAAATGAATAAAATATATAAATTAGTTTTAAATTGCTTTATTTACACAAAAGTCAATACCTTACCATTATATGTACATTTTCTGAATCTTTTTCATTTTACAAAAACTCTTGAATTTACATTATAAATCAAATCAAATCAAATCAAATCATTTATTGTCAAGATGTAATGTACATACATATAACAACGTCAAATATTAGGCTAAAATAGTCTATTCTAAATTTTTCTCTTAATACAGTATAAAAATCATTGACACTGTACAGGCAAGAATTGAGTAACAATTTTTTTACACAGTTCTTAAAATTAGTTTCTACTTAAGTCTTTTATAACTAAAGGCAATTGCATTGTACAGCTTAATTCCTTGATACTTAAAACTGGATTGGGTGCTTGAAAAAATTACATTTTGTTAATACTAGGTTATTTCTATTACGTGTATAGTAACTATGGATATTACTATGGTTAGAGAGGTAGTTAAAATTATCTTTTACATACAGGAGCACATATAATATATAAATAGAAGGCAGTGTTAAAATATTAAGTTTTATAAAAAGAGGGTTTACAGTGTTCGCGGTTTCCTACATTACATAGCAGCCTTACAGCTCTTTTTTGTAGAATAAATAGCTTGCTTGCAGCTTGTGAGTAACCCCACAAAACAATCCCATAGGTTAGACAACTGTGGACATAAGCATAGTATATCTGCAGCTGAAGGTCTGAGGAAATAACACCCTTTAGAGATCTAATTAAGAAAATGCCCCGAGCAATCTTTTGAAGCAGCATAATCAATGTGAGATTTGCCATTTAAGATTAGACTGGATGTGTACTCCAAGAAACTTGAGAACTGAAATCATTTTCATTGGGCCTATGAGCTAGTGTTATTTGTAAATCCTGGATTTGTTTGTTATTAACACATAACTTGTTAGCTGCACACCAATCGTTTATAATCGAAGTCTTAGAACCAACGATACTTTTACATTCAACGTCTGATTTAGAGCTGACTGTAAGCCCCAGGTCCATCAGCAAATAAATAAGTGCTTACACCGCTCTCGCCCAGATTAGAAGGCAAGTCATTTATATATGCAATAAATAGAGTTGGGCCTAAAATGGAGCCTTGTGGAACTCCATAATTAACAGGGCGAGTTTCAGAAATAGAACCATTTAAGTAAACATATTGACTCCTATTGGAGAGATATGACTTGAAAAAATTTACAGCAAGTTGACTGAAACCATAGTAGCTCAACTTACTTATTAGGATCCTATGGTCGACCGTGTCAAAGGCCTTGGAAAGGTCATAAGATCTAAAATTAACAGCATTTTTCAGTTCCAAACCCTCAAAACAGTCATTTACAAAAGACTGAACTGCATCAGTAGTGCTCCGTTTAGCCCGAAACCCAAACTGACAGTTACTAATTAACCCATTAGTTTCCAGATAATAAACTACCTGCTTGTGAAGTAGGCGTTCCAAAACCCTTTGACACAAACTGGAATTATCGAAATCGGTCTATAGTTACAGATTTGATCTTTAGGCCCCTTCTTATGTACAGGAAATAAGGTTCATTTGTTGTAGACTATAACATTAAAACTCTACTGTTGTCTTGTGGATAGGTTGACGTCTAGGTTCTTCTATTCCCAAAATTTCGCCTAGCTCGAATTTTCATTTCAGTGGATAACACTGAGGATTCCAGGCGTTTTCTGATCTGGGGATGAAAATGTTCCGAAGCAAGATGGTCTAGAAATTCCCTTCTAGGCATTTAAGTGTCCATATTGTTGAACTTGTAGATGCGTGAAGCATTTATTGCTGCATTATTCACAAACCAAAAAAAAATTACCATAGGCCAGCGCTTGGTGTTTCTTGATATATCATACTTAGCACACATTTGGTCAACTACATCGACTCCAACCTATGTACGATTGTAGATAGAATGTAACTATTTCTGGCTTTTTTAACTCCCCACCGTCTAGATCAATGGTTTGGTCACTGTGCATTGTCGAGAGTAGGACGACTGCCTTATTTTTTCTCCGGGCAATAAGATACAAGAGAGTTTTTTTTTGTGGTGTGAAAATATTGAGGAATATAATTCTCGGCTTTTATTTGCCTTAAGATCTTCGGTTATGCCAATTGCGTTAGACCTCATCGTACCAACAATAGTCAACTGTTTTCTTCAAATAATTTTTCAGCCAAAGGTATTGAAGTAAACCAGTTGTCCATTGTAAATATTCCGATTTTTTCCTGCAACTAGCTCACAAATTCGAATTGTCCTCTGCAGACTGTGACACATTGAAAGGTCCTAGAGGCTGCTTAGCCACATAAACTTCTAAATTACACACATGCATGGTTTTTTGCACAAAACTAAGGCAAAAATCCTTGATCTCATATTTTCCTGGTTTACTTGGAATGTAAATCTTGAATTGGCAGTTGCCTCTAAACTTCAACAATTGTTCGTCAACAGTACAATACTTACTGGGTGTGAAGAACTTCCTAAATTTCTACGCAATCAGGTCAAAAAACGATCTAATAGGTGCTAGATTATCTACAACTTTTCTTTGTGGACGATCTCGAATATCATCGAATCGCATACACCTCATTATAAAATGAAAACTATTTTCACTCATTGTCAAATAACACGATTCTACGCCACTTCCTTCCACGATTATTGTCCCAAATATGCTTTGTGTGTTTCCTTCAACTGCCCAAACAACCAGAGAGAATTGGAATTCCTATAAAAGCACAAATTTCAGTCTTATATATTGGTCTTTTATACCTAATATGTTAAATGTTAGTTCCATTTACTATCATTTCTATAACATCATCATCAAAATATAAATTAAACAATTAATCTCAGTTTTAGTGTTCCGAGCCTCAACTCTAGGCCCGAGCAATCGCAACACAATGTTTGATGCCCTTGTACGAATGTTAGATGGATCAAGAGGACACTTATTCCACTTCATCACTCTCTTCTGTTTTGTCCTTTGAATAAAAAAACATTACCTTCATAAAGGAGTATTATCTTCATCATCACACTCACTCATGTCCTGTTGACTGGAAGGGGAAGTAGGCGCCATTTCTGCATCTTCTTCATCGGGTAAATAGATTTCTTCTTCCACATGATCTACTTCTCCATCATCACTGTCCATGGCAACGCAATACTCCTCATCAGAACTTAAAGGATTGTCAAACTCATCAAGAATATCTCGTTTGGTCAATCTGGCACGCTTCGGATCACTCATGACACAAACAATCGCGCGGGCTACAGATGTATCCCAGATCACTTTGAAGTAAAACCACACGGACACCTTTACTCTATGCAGTGCAAGAGCACACTGACTGGGCTGAGCAGCTATTGGTTTGAAGGTACTGAGGCTCCGACCCTCGTAGGAACACAGTGCTCCTAGTACTAGGTGAACAAATTACACTGGGCTACACATGTAGCCCGCACGAGCACCGCAGGGTTAAATACCAAACTGTAAAGTCTATAGCATTTTTGTGTTACAGGGCCACGATACCCACCAGCAGCCGGAAGCAGCTTCTTCTTGTGCATGGATGGGAGCCAGGCCTGACATTTCAGGTAAGTTGCAATCATTACTGATTTTTAAATTACGCCTTTAATTTAACTCCAATTGTGGTGTTTGTTGTTCGCCTAGAAGAAGAAGTAGTTAAGTCAGCGTCTCTAACACCAATCCATATTCTCGTGGAGGTTCCTCAAAGGACTTGTGCTGCTTTCAGAGTGACAGGATCCTCAGAATGGATTAGGATAGAATAATGTGTGCCTTTTGTTTACATCCCATCTTACTTTCACCATGAGGAGGAATAGTGCTCACTATGTCATTTGTCACCTTGGAAGAATGGAAGGCTAGCTATGTTCCAGCCATATTCAGTCAGAGTGAGCAGAGAGGGTTAACTTCCTCATATTAAGGCTTTCAAAAACCTTCAACAATAAGGAAGCCCCAACAGTATTCCAATAGTCACCCTCCTCAATAAACTTGTCCTATTAATCAATCCTCTAACCTCAATATCTCAGCATTTGCAATTACTTACGTTATGCTTCTGGTCTTCCGTTCGGTTGTCCAGATATAAATGACACATCAGTTTTTTTTCTGTACCAAGTACAGATTTAAACTCATTTACATTGAAACACATAAACCAATATTTAAAACCTTTCGATAGCAAGGCCTCACAAAAATAAAAGTCTTGAATATTGGTGTTAATGTGTTTCAATGTAAATAAATTAACAAGTAGCCAATACAAGCTCTATCTTCAACATTTCAACAAGTATAGATTTGTTTAACTGGCAAGTGTGAACCCTCTGGAGACCAATTTTGTGTTAACAGTGAGTATTTCTCATCCACATAAAATGGGCTGGGTAAATATTTACATTTACTTATTTTTTTTTTTTTGAACATGTTAATTGAGATACATTTCCTGGTATAGACCGTATGAAAGTTCACAATGAATACGTTTTCAGGAAAAATGTCTTCAAGAGGTTGATGCCATTTTTGGAGACTCAGACAGGCCTTGCAGCTTCCAGGACACTCTGGAAATGAAGTATCTGGAACGCTGCATCATGGAAACTCTTCGAATGTACCCACCAGTGCCAGTAATTGCTCGAGAGATCCAACAAGATCTGCAGCTAGGTAACATCCAGTTTGTTTCTCCTCACTGTAGTCCAGATTTTTATACAGGTTTTAAGTACATTCAGATTCAGAAATTCTTTATTCATAAAACAAATGCACAGAATGTACAACGAATAATAGTCACATCAAGAACATTTTTTTACATAGAAAGGAAAAGTGAAGCTTGCAATGCAATGTATGGCTATTTGATTTTCCACCATTCTTCATCAACTGGACACTATGTGATTGTCTCATATTAATGATTTACTTCACTAACGTTGATGAGTGTTTTCTGGATGAGAGCAAAAGAAATACTGTACAGAAATCATAACCTCAGACTGTCATTTGTTCACAGCCTCCATGGACAAAGTAGTGCCAGCACACTCAACGGTGGTGATTGCCACATTCAAACTGCACCGCCGCCCTGATATCTACAATAATCCTGACCACTTCGACCCGGACAACTTCCTGCCAGAAAAGTCTGCCAGCAGACACTACTACTCCTTCATTCCCTTCAGTGCAGGGCCCCGAAGCTGTGTTGGTACGCTTGAAACTCATTTACTCCACAGTACTTTTAGGTGTATCAAGAACTAACGGAGAAAGTAATAATTCCCAGTTCATGTAAGGAGAAATAAAGATAGTAGCCTTTAACCCTCCTGATCAGTGACTCATTTTGAGTTACTCTACATTCACTCTGTAATGACAAGCGATTCATATTGAGTACTGTTTTCATTTCCGTTCCTATGAATTTAACCATGAAACGGGGCTTTAACCTTAACAAATATGATATCTACGTCATCCCAATGAACTCAAAATATCCCTTACAAAATAGTTGCATAGTTAGTGCCAACCACAAAGTAGTCTGGAGGGTAAAAAAACAACCTACATTTCTAAGTATCATACCAAAGGATGTTTTAATTTTGAATTATATAATTTAAACTTAGATTCTACACCATTAGAAGAAAATGATTTAATTTACTAAGATGAATATAAAAAACTTTTTTACTGAACTGTATACTTATATATTGAAGTTAAACATGTTTTCCTTTTTTGTTAAGACATATACTTGGATTCATTGAATAGAACTTGAATTTTGGATTACTATGTTATAAAATACTCGTATATTGTATCTGAATCAAGATTTTATATTGACCAATTATAAAAACATCGCATTTTTTGTTAATTTACAAAACTGTCTTGTAAGTAAAACTTTATGTAAGTAAAAAAAAGGAATGCCTTATATATTTTTACACAGTGTTTTCATATTTTTTTATTAGATGATAAATTTTGCGTCTTTTGGCTATTTTGATAAAGCATGTAAATTTATAGGAACAATATCATGGAATAAGGTGGTTTCGTTAAATTTTGATGTATGGGAACAGTAATTTTAATTTATTGTCAATTTCAATACAAAGGGATGTTGTATTTTAGGCAAAATTTTCATAGTAGAAAAAATAAAAGGTTGATATTGTTCAGAATGCTTTGCCATGTGTAAAAATATAGGTTTTACTAAGTTCAAACCACAACATTAGACTATAGATCAGTAGCCTATGTTGTGATGTCAATAAACAATTATTATAGAGTGTCTATTATGAATGTGGATTCAAAAATAGTATTTCCTCCAGTGTTTAAATAGTTATCTGACATTACCAAAAATAGAAAAATAATCTCCAATAAAACATAATGAATATTTAGTTTAACTCCAGTTCACCTTCCTCTTAGTGCAGCATCTGGAATCTGATGCTGTCACAGACTTGACTCCTAGAATCTGTGACACGGTTGCTCCACTTTAGAGATTGTGTTCAAAACACCATAGTGCACTCAATTGTGCACCTGATGAGACAATGAGAATACCTTTTCACCTAGATTTCACTATACTGTGTGACCTTTTTTGTCACCAACTTTTCTTAGATCTCTGCAGACAAGTATGACTCCAGATTTCAGGAGTCAAGTCTGTGACAGCATCGGATTCCAGACGACGCTGCACTAAGAGGAAGGTGAACTGGAGCTAAACTGAACATTCACATTGAATCAAACCCTTTCCGCCATGTATAAAATCATAATACTTAATTAATAAAAGGACCTGCAGAATTGTTTGCCACTACAACATCAAAGAATTTTATTTAAGTATTGTAGTTTTTTTAAATATTTTCAAAAGGCATTAGTAAAATTAAACAAGAGCATCTTTTGTTAGTATTTAACAATGTTTATATGAAACCAACAAACTAATCACAATTGGATTGTGTTAAGGGCGGAAGTACGCCATGCTGAAACTCAAGGTCATCCTCTCGACCATCCTGAGGAACTTCAAGGTAGTCGGTGGGAAGAAACAGCCCAACTGGCAGCTCCAAGCCGATATAATCCTGAAGAGGACAGACGGGTTCAACATCAAGCTTGTACCTCGTAAGAGAGGAGTCGAAGGTGGCAGTCCGACCGCCTAGACACCCTAAAGTCAATATCTCAAAGTGTGATCGTTGTTGAAGTTTAGCAAATATATTTATTATCCTGTTTACAAGTTTATTGAATTTCTATCCACAATCCTCCTCAAATAATCAAAACAGAAATTTACTTCCTGTTCAATTATGGAATATTACGCTTGACACCATAATTGAAATTTACAAGAGTTAAAGTAGTGTGACCGGGGTTTGATATATGCTTGCTTCTTATAATCAATGTGGTCCTCAACAGAGAAATTCTAATCAAGTTGAGGCATCTTTTCAGATCCCAGCAGACACGAGAATTGAGTTTGCTGTACTCTAGTAGTTCAATATACCTCGGTATTTTACTTGAACCATAAAAAGACTATATAGTTACAGGAGAAAAATTGTGTCGTTTTGTAAAATTCAAAACTATTTTTTTTCCCACATAATCTTTACAATTTCAAGAATTTCACCACTGTTGATAGGATAAATTTACATAAACCGTTCAATAAAAATGTCAATAATGTAAAATCTGAAAACCATAACAATAAGACTCGATATTTTTAATACATATATTTTGTCACCACTTGTCACAGTGTGCTATAATCTATATTAAGATTATGTGCCAACTACTATTAAGATTATATATTTGTCTAAGAACATTTAAAATCAATATTGAATGATAGATTTTAGATAATAACGTTTTGACCAGGAGCTATATTTTCTTACTGATACAGCAACAAAAATCAGTAAAAAATATACATTTTACTATATAATATAATCGTTATTATGTTATAAAATGACAATATTAAACACAAAATGAAATATTAAACTTTACTCTTTAGATTATCAAAAGCTATTTCAAATCTATGCTAAATAAAAATACCTCAGAAAAGGGAAAAATAAGAACTAATTTCATAAACAATGTAATGATACTTTTATTATCTAGGCATATTTACCATGTGTACATTGAAACGGAACACTACTGGATTGCAAATCGTGAAAAACAGGTCTAAATGGTCGAGTGATTGGCTTGTACTTGGCTGACATGCCTTTTCACTTTCTTCAGTTCTTTGTAGATTGAGTCTTGCTGAACTGAAAAGTAAAAAATAATTCATATTTATTAAAAAAAGAAAATTATTGAAGTCAACAGTTGTAATTTATAATTAAACTGAGTGTTTCCAACATCCCTTGCTTCATGCTCCGGCGATGTTACCGAAGATCATCACTATATGAGATGCACAACACAGGTGCAAATCACTAAAATACCACCACTTTCAATATTTTTACTAAAGTATGAACTAACTGAAACATTTTTACAGACATCGTACAAATTTATGCTTCAATACAATTTGCTTCAATCCATCTTGTCATGTAAGAATAACCTTAACTGACTTTAAAAACATTTTCTCTTAAAATGATTTAAATGAGTTTCGGAACAGCTTATGCACATTTTATGGAGTCAGATTTTTGGTCTCTATTAGAGATAGCAACTGTATTATTCCTTTCTGTGACTTGAAGTAGTATTCATCAGTACTGTCAGGATCTGCCACTCATTCTGTTCAATATTACACACACGTTGTGGTTCATGAGGATAGGTTCTATAGGACTATAATGGAATACCCAGCCAAACTCACACAAGCTTTAGTTGTATCCAACAGTACTGACAATTTTCATTGAACAATGAAACATTAAATTTATTCTTATAACAAAAAAATAATATTGAAATTAATAACATTTTTTAATTGTACTACATATCAGGAAAAACTGTTAAGGAAGTTAACAAAAACCCTCCTCTGCTCTCAAGGACTCATTAAAGTGCAATCTTCTATCATTGCAGTGTTTCAGCTTGATTGCAGACTTGCAAGGTTCTGCAAGTGGTGGTAAACATTTCCCAGCTTTCACAATCACAACATGTATGCAACTAACACAAATTACAAATTACATGTATGTAGGATTAAACAAATTACAATGTATCCATTTTCATGCAATTAGTACAATGTTATTAGAACCATTAACCTTATTTGAGGACAGTGCAATGAGAATTCAACAGGGGGAGGTTTTGTTTCATCTCCACATAATGTAACAAAACTCGATGAACTAAACAAGTAATTCCAGACAAATCTACTAATCTCTATGATAGTACTTCATTGACCTATGATCACAATAAATTAAAAGAATTATTTTGTTGCTTTTCGATGAAATAGGCTGGACCTTTTGTGGGAGGAAAGTTTGTTACAACTGGCAGAGCAGATTATGAATGATTACAACTGATTATGAATGAGCAGATTATGATAGAACTTGCCTGCAATTTGGGATACAACACTAAAGAAAACATTAACTCTGTCAGCATATTCCGATGATACCTGGCTCGTTTACCAACACCAATTCTACCTTTCCCTACCGCATTATACCAGTTTCCTACCAGTCTTAGTTGACAGCAATGCCAACTGTGCACAACTACACTAGCCTATCCGATAGGCTGTCTGGATTTCTTAAAATTAAATTAAATGAAAAATACCTTATTTCCCTATATAGTACAAATATAATATTTATACACACACACACAATATTTGATATATATCTATATATATAAGAATGTAATAATATGGTACTTATACATAGTTAATCAGTTGGTATCATATATACAACCAGTGGTATATATATATACTATATATATATATATATATATATATATATATATATATATAAACTATAAAACCTCTCTGTATCAAATCTTTTTAAATCCATTCAAAATTTTGAAAAAATATAGTAATAAATATTGGGGAAGAGCCTACATGGGCCAAGGAGCCAGTGTAAAATTTTAGGTCATTAGAAAATTTCAATGTTTATAATAGGAATTTTTTTATAACTATAACGTTAAAAACTATTTGTTTTTTATTATTAGAAATTTAATAAAAACGTTATAGAAATTTATTTTTCATCCAACTGGACGGCAAATGATAACGTTGACTGTATAGTCTATTAATGGTAATAATAAAAAAGCGAATATAAGAGTCCGTCTACTCCCTCGCTATAATAACGATAGTAACCAATCCCTCACACGCTTTTTGAAACAATTAAGATTAGGTCATTGAAACACATCAGCAAAGTTTGTGATTCAAACAGACGTTATACACTACAAAAACAAACATGGAAATATTAATATATCTCAACGTGGGAAATATTTAAGTATGTATCTCAAGATCTTCTAATTATAATTATTAGCTTTTATTAATGTGATATGCATGAATTTGGTTTTAGAAACATTTAATGTTACAAATGTCAAGGGTATAACCATTGTTTAAAAGATAAAATGATCAAATATAGCTCTCACGAACCACTCTGTTCTGCCCCACAAACACTGCTTCATAAAAAAAGGAAATAATCTAGACAAGTCTTTTATATACATTAGGAAAAAATGAGTACGGTATGACCCTGGAAAATATTAGCATATTGCTCTGAATAACTTATATTCATAGAATTACTATTTACTCGCCTAATACTCACACTTTCAGTCTTTGAAATAGCTTTTAAATTTATCTAAAACAAAATCACGAATACCAATAGAATTTAATTTTTTTTTGTCAAATATTCCTGTCAATGTTATCGAAAAGCATTTTTTTCAAGTTAAGAAAGATCAGCATTGCTCGTTTTATTACATTGTAAACGCATTGTTAATGTTCCTTGTTCAAATGAAATAAAGCGTCTTTTCTTACATTGGAGATATGTCTAAATCAGATCAGCCCATGCACTAATTGACTGAGATTATTGTTACAATACCTTTTAAAATTATTGATCCCCTCGAGTAACAAGCCTTTAGCCTACATATTCTTATACATATATAAAATAAATTAAATAAATACTATTCTATGAATAGCCTAACTTAAAATAATAATTTATATGGGTAGAAAACAAAATGCTTAATCACAAAAAATTAAATTAATCAAACACATTACTTACTTAGAGGATCAAATCGAATAATTTCCAGTTTCTCGCCCAGACCGCTCTCTTATCATATTAGTTCTATGGCCACTAACAACACTCTCCATACACACCATTATGTGCCTGAAACAGTTAAATTTATTATATTATTTAAATATGTTATAACTAATGTGTATAATACAGTATCTTTGACAATTTATATAACTCATTACTTTTTAATTTTTAACTACACAACCTAATTTATTAATGATTTTTTTTATTGTCCACAACACAAATAGGCTTTCTATAACTCCCACATAAAGACAATTTTGACAGTTGAAAACAGTCGCTAAGCAAAACAAACAGATAACAACAACACAAATGTTAATTTTGAGTTAATCTCCAGTTCATCTTCCTCTTAGTGCAGCATCTCAAAATCCGTTGCTGTCACAGATTTAACTCCAAAGGGAAATTTCAGTAATAAGTTATAAATACTTATTATAAAATCTAATTATAATTGATGATTTTTATATATAACACTAAAAACACTTGGAAAATAACTAACTATGCTACGCATGACAAACAAGGAAACTTGGATTCTTTTTTTATCTCATTTAAGCGTCAGCTATGCCGGCTTCGAAGTGCATTGGTTTTTTATTAAAGTACAAAGTAGATGATTGGACCTCCCTGGGATTTGAACCCGTGATCTCTCGGTTAGAGAGCCGAGACTATAACCATTAGTCCTACGGAGGAGGACTAACTTGGATTCTTATTAAACTTTTCTGTTCACAATGAACAATTTCTTACATCAAATCTCCACTTAGGTATATTAAATGAGGAAATATCTATAAATTTTGATATATAAATCCTTTCCCGATTCCAATGATGCCCTAAAATCATGTTCATTTGTACATTAGCGGAGTTTATTACAAGAAATTAATTATGCGAGAGCATGTTCAAAACAAAAGTATTGAATAACGCTATAAAACCATCATTGCCAATCAAACAATTTTAAATAACAATAAAGCCTTAACTAGCCCTATTTGTGCAGAAACTAATAAAAGGTAGCCTACCAATTTTGTTGTCTAAACATGGAAAGAATAACTAAGCAAATCCCTAGAAGGAATTACCCTTTTAATTACTCCTTTAACCTTTGAAATTTCAATTCTTAATATCATCACTCATTGTATCCTCTAGAATTTTTTATAAGTAGCTTTGTAGTTTCCAATAATAGCATGAAAACATTCATGATCAGACTCTGTGGACTTTTAAATGTTAGCAGATGGCTTATGATTAGTTTTTCTATATACAATTCTTGGTGCTAATCAAATTTACATTGTGAGGAATATTGTAGATATGACTTTACATCATTATGGAACTACTAAATCCAATAATAATAACATAAAATCATATCATATAGCAACAAAACATTTAACTAATGAATTGGAACCTATCAAATATAGATTATCTTGATATTCTGCTAAGCACTCTGGCCTAACCTAACTCTCTTAGATTTCATTTCGGTGCAAAACCTTATATATTATTTAAGATGTAAAGTCATTATATGAATAAAATATATTTAAAATTTTACACTTACTTTGACTTTACTTTTTTTCGCTAACAGGGATATTGTTTAAAAACATCGTAGACTATTATCCTTTTTGTAAGTTGTAAGTTGTTTACTTTCTGGCCTAACCTCAACCAAACCATTTCCAAAATCACAACCACACCAGGACAGAAAAAAAGTTCCTAATTGTACTGTCCAGTACCAAGTACCTTAGTTAGAAATCAACGCAAATTAGTATAACCTGTACAACAGTATGAAAGACTTTTTTCTACTTGGCTTAAGTGCAAGCTTTAGTTATTTAGGATGCTGCCTTGCTATTAAAACTTAAATGGATTGTTTTTATAATTTGCAGTGTGTCTTTTCAATGTAGTTGAAAGTATACGATAATATTGAAGGGAAAAAACGATCAAAGCAAATAAATAAAATATATTTAGATATAAATATTTTCTGAAAAATCATTATTATATACCCGCAAAAACGATAAAAGTATTTTATGTGACATGACATAAGTGACGGAAATGGAAGAAGGCCGGTCAAACGACTTATAATATTTAATCGCTTATTGTACTCTACACAAATACTATTTTACCACTTTTTAAGGTCATATATCATCCTTTGGCAAACCGCAACCATCATCGAATTGAAGCCAGTACATAGTGATGAAATTACCTCAAGTACAGTGTGACAGCACCATCACTATACCAAATACAAAACTTTCAAAACAGGCATAAAAGATGTTGTTTAAATGTATACGAACGCAGAATTGTCATGTATAAAAAAACCTTGTTATGGTTTTTATTTGCAACATTCGTTTACCCAGTCAAGAAAAAAACTGCTGGGCCTACTCATTTTCTTCAGACATGAACCGACGTTTGATTTGTTTATAGAGTCTTAAAAACCTAGTTAAAACAATTACAAGTAATTGAGCAATAAAAATTAACCATAATGATTAAATTAAATTAATAAGTTTTCCCCCTATTATAAGGGCTAAATGGCCCTCTTTACTTAAGAATGTATTATGTTAATAAACTTCTGCACTGAGCCAATCAAAGTTTACATGAAATATTTAATCAACTGGAATACAGAGCTTCTCATATTTGTATAAAACATTACAATCATTGATATGCAGGACAAACAAATCTCACACTATTTAAACCGATGTGACATATTTATTTATTTATTTAATTTCATTTACGGCAATACACCATTTTACAAAATATCAATAATTTAGCTCAGAAGAGGACTAGTAACTTAGAAGCAGCGTCTGCAACAATAATATATACAATAATAAATTAATAACAGTACATAACAATATAAGTAACTAGGACAATAACAATGGACATAAACTATATAATACATTGTAACAATAACATAAATAAATAAAATATAGATAACAGATAGATAAACCAGTAACGATAGCAAAATATATAACATCGCAGCACTATGTGGACCCTTATTAAGTTGCTATCACAGCCAATATTCGTGCATAAAGCACGACGTGGCCCTTTAAAGGCACCACCCAGGCACTCATCACTTAGAACACACTGTCGATTTTCAGGCTCCAGTTGGTGAAGTTATAGCTGCCAGTACGTTTTCTCCTGAAGTGACGAAAAGACGGATCAAAGAAGTCCACGTCAGAAACACATACTGTTGCCCGTTCTCATCAGCCTCAGGATCGTACCGTGGTAAAGGTAGTTGGTATGATGGTGACGTCTGGTGAAACAGTTGGGAGCTCCGTGCTTGACTACGAGGTATATGAAGGTCTATTGCCTGAAGAATGGCTGGACAATTTGATCATCCCATTCAAGATCTTAAAAAGGAAAACCATGTCCATTAAGGTTCTGCGAACTGACAGCGGTGGAAGGTGAAAGAAAATTAGACATTGCCTCCAAATCGACATCGAGATACTGGTAACCAAGCTTCACACCAACAGTTCTGAACACCCGCTTTTGAACAGATTCAAGCATTGAGATGTGTCCAACCTGGTAGGGGGATCAGACCACAGAAGAAAATTCGAGGTACCGGACAAGGACCTAGAATCAGCATACAGGGAGTCCCGACTACAGTAGGCAGAGAAACCACGACGACAGGTTGCCGGCCATATTATAGGCCCTTAGGATGATTGAGACTGCTTTACTGGACGATGCTGCGAATGTGCTCTACCAAAGGTCCAGCGATTGATTGTAAGGAGAACTCCAAGGTCACGGGTTTCTCGTAAACTTTCTCTGAAGGGTGACACCATATAGAGCGTAATAATTGAACTGCAGGATCTCCATGAGCTTCTGGTGTACGGACATTAGTGTCTGCATTTAATCAGTGTTTAAGTCCATAACCACTTTGCTTGACCACCAGTCTTTTAATTCGTTTGTAGCATCACCTTTGAAGTTCTCTGCTGATGTTTGGGTATGACTTTGATTATCCTCAGCAAAGAATCTTAAACACGTCATCAGCAAACAGGAAGAATATTGGCTCGATAAAGTCTTAGTACCAATGTTCATTGGATAAAACGAGGAGAACAAAAAGGGTCCCAGAATGTGATCCCTGGGGGAACACCATGACAAAACATTAACTTGTCTCGCGAGAGCGTTCCTGCATACTTGACCTGAAAGATTATCGCCCGTCAATGGTAGCTTCGAAACCATGCGTTGTAAAGGTTCCAGTTACACCAAAAGCCTCAAGTTCTTTTTCAGCCAAATGGGAATGTCCAAACTCTGTCGAATGAAGGCCTTGCTGAAGTCCAGATAAACACCAATCCACCTGTTTTTTCCTCTCGGAACAATGCAGAAAGAAACAACACTAGTAAACTCCACTAAGTTTGGTCGCAGTAGATCATTCCTCGCTGAAATCCGTGTTGTTCAGGGATAATCAGATTTCCTTCAAATTAAATGTTAAAAAAGTCATTCTGTCCACAAGACCCAATTTCTCAAATATTTTAGCCCATTAGCTGGTTGAATGACGATTGATTGGTCCTATAAATTTTTTTCACATTTAGAACGGGGATCCTGATTTGTGGAGCAGGTACAAGAAATCCCGATTTTAGGTTAGTAGGAGACCACTCCCTTGGCCCCCCCTATAGTAATCCCCTGCTTTTGGAAGTTTATCGATAGATGGGGAGCCAGATACATCTCTGCACACATCCTGAGATATCTCACCCACCCTAGGGGGAAATCATATCTGGACCTGGGCTCTTAGAACTATCCAGGACTCCTCAAAATCCCTTCCACTTCCAGTGGACTGTAACATGGACAGTCGAAAAAGATTTAAAGTGTTGTTAAAGGCGTAGTTTAAAGGAGTATTTCAGGAACTGCAGCACTGGGCACTCTGTAAGATGGAAGGAAGAAAGAAGAATCAAGCAAATAGTTCACAGATCTTGTGCGGTTCCCTAGCCCACTTTTGATTGCCACAGTATTAAGATACATTCTTGAGTAGGAATTATTACTCTAAGATTCCCGTACAATATGCCCCAAAAAAGTCCTTGGATTAATTTGATAGGCCCAGCCTCAACATTGGATATATAAGAAGAATAACATTCTCTTGGATAATTTCTTTACACTCATTGCGAGAGCTTCTCTAAATATTTTATAATCTTCTAAATTCATCGTTGACTTGAAACGGGAATGAAAGTATTGTTTTTCTTAATAAGCACATTCACGAAGCTGCCTTTGAGAAACCAATGCTGGGAAAGGGGCTTGTGACCAATTCATCTTGTTCGAGGCAGTTTTTGTAATATGGACGTCCCTCAAATCTCACACCAAAACTTGACAAACAGGACTTCCGCATCGATGAGGAGAATTTTCAGCGGGGTACATCTGTTGAGAGATCCAATCGTTTACCCTAGCGACATTGCATCTATTAAAGTTCGGTACATAGGCCGTATGGCGGTTTTGGGGGGTATGGTCACCCGCAAGCATAAATTCGAGGGCTGGGTGAGCACTCTCTTCAACTATCAACGGGTCAATAGATGGAAACACTTGCAGTTCCGGATCAGAAGAGAATACAAAATCGAGAAATACTCCTCTGCTGTTTGAAAACGTTGTTGACTTGTGATAGCTGAAGAAAGTTTGACATATCGATCAATAATTGGGCTCCGATAGGCGGAGCAAGGGCCGAGGTATCTATCCAGTTCACTGATGGTTGATTGAAATCTCCTGCTATCACGATTGAAGTGCCAGGATCAGACACCATATACACTTCCTCGACTGCATCACAAAAATGGGAATACTTGTCAGACGGGGAGCTGGGGGGTAAATATGCAGCGCCAAATATTATTTCACGATTGCAGGTTCGGGTAGACACAAACACATGCTCTACATCCATTATAGAAGAACAAATCTCAAATGAGGTGAAATCAGAATGTACAGCTATCATGACTCCCCCACCCGATCTTTAGCACTGGTAAGAGGTGACCTATCTTTCCTGAACACAGCATAATTATAGAGACCCAACTCTGAGTTAGAGATATCTGATGATAAATTTGTTTCAGTGAGAATGATTATTTTGTACAAACTAAGATTGACAGACATTATCAGGTTCTTCAGTTTTGATCTCAGACCATTTACGTTTTGATAATAAACAGTAGCTGGTGTATTGCCATTTAATCGTTTTTTGACTGCGTTTTTTGTTATTTCAGGAACTCCATTTCGGTATTTTATGGTAAGATTCTTCTCACCCTTCCCTGCTCGAGCATCCAACTCCGCTCTAAGACTTTTTCAAACGTTGTCTTTCACGGGGTGTTCTATCCCTTGAGATACTTATGTCTGTGAATGCTACATCTGCCTCAGCAACCAAGTCCTTTGAGAACAATTCATTAAATCTACGTGCCTCAGCTTCTTCATGAAATATCAACTTAATATTAAGAGGAAGTTAACAGTTATTATCAACTTAATATCAACTTAATAACTTAAGAGATATGTGCAGAGGTGACATATATCTCTTAGCAAATTTTGTGAGTCTACCTTATTACCTTCCACTGCTCCTCTGATCAAACTTGGAAATAGAAGCTTAAAATGAAGAAAAACTAATCAAATTACCGTTTTTAAGCGGTTGATCTGAATTCCATCTGTCCTTAGGCATAAAACAAAACATAGAAACCACAATAATAATCAATTACAAAAACAGCTGCCATCACATTTTGGAGTGAGTTAGAAACTGGAAAGAGGGTGAGACTGGAAATGAGTGATCTGTAATAAGTACGATCAAAAGTTTCACAAATTTTAGATATGTGTGAGAGATACACTGAACGACTGGGGGTTTAATGATTTATAGCTAACCCTTTACAAATGTGTAACTAAACAGTACTGTTATATAGGTGTATGGCAGTTAGGAATCTTATCTTAGAGTCACGATAACCTGAGAAATCATACAAAGAGTTTTTGGGCTCTCTGGAGGTTTATGGGTCTACAGCCTCCACTGATAGCTTCAGCTCCCCCACCTTAGATTTCCAGTTTTCTATTGGTTCGTATTGTTGGATGTCAAGGACCTTATGGGCCAAACCCATGTTCCTGCTCAGACTTGACATTAAAATTTGATTTACCAAAAAAAATTGGTTGACCACATGAGATTAGGCAATATCCTTGTTAATCTATACATAAATATAAATTGAAATTGAGGTTTCTTAACAAATTCCAATACATTTTTGTTATAAAATATTAAAATGTTAACATGTTTTTGACATAATCAGATCTACCAGATGGAATATTAATCTATTTCAGACTAGTCCAAGGCATTTTTTCCCAAGCGTGGGCTGTGTGGTACACTGCTGGTACAGATTTCTCGTCAAGACCAGGTTGCTACCTTGGTCCATATACAACAATTCTGTTTAATATTCATCGTCAGTATCAAATTTTGGTCGTTTAGCTCAAAATAAACCGTAATTTAACTTTTTTAGCCCTGTGTCAAAACAAAATTTAATTTCACAAATTTAATATTACTCCCACATTGCTTTTGTTTCCATTGTATACTTATTCTCCCTTAGAGGTAACTGTAAATCAGGACCAATATGACAGCTAGGTAATTTGTTTCTCACTTCACCTATTCCTCAACTCGTTTCGCTCCTGCTTCGCTTCAATGTTGCGGCGGGCTACTTATTTTTTTAGCTTATAACATCCGCTTTCGCTTACATTCTCACTACTTACTCAACATTTTCTATTCACAACACAACTTTACTGTTACTGTGCTATATAAATAAATAATTTTCATTGCCGAAATCATATAAAAACATATTGAATTTAGTACGAAGTATAAGAAGGGAATAATAGTTTTAACTTCGTCTAATAAAAATGTAGAACTGAGTCAGTCATTCATCAGACATAAACTTTTGAGAATCTACACTGTATTAAAAAAAACTGGGACACTTGTTATTTTTATACTCATTTGTTTACTTTCTAATTTTTGTAATAGCTATTACCGGGTTGATTCTTTTTCAAATTTGTATTTTAGTACCCTTCAATATATTTTCCTTAAAATTATGTAACGTAACTTTCTCAAGATCCAGGTGTCTCATTTTGGTGTAATAACTACTTAGGTTAGGGGCATACCCAGAACGGCCGTATATGTTACTTCGGTTCGGAGAAAATTTCGGCAATACTAAAACGCTTAGTTTTATTATTACTATGGTAAAATATCAACAAGTTTTAATTGAAACGCTCAATATCTGTATAAATAAAGAAATCAATATTTCTGCAACACATCATTAAATTTCTAAGTTTTGGAGATTCATAACCAAAATTCACCATGAATAGACTAGTTTAGATTTCTTGGTTAGACTAGTTATATGGTGCAGGTATGGCATGGTGTATTGCCGTATAAAATAAATAAATGAATACGGCATTGGCTTAGGGACATTCTTGTGCATGAATCTTTCTCCTTTAACATATCCTGGCGTGTTTGTTTGCACTTCGAATACCGAGTTCCATCTTTTTTTATTTATTTTTTTCGTGCGTACTGTTTATTTTTCGTTAATATACATATATAAAATAATAATGTTATTTCTATTACTAAGACACCTAGGTATATCCGATAATGATAGTTATTTGTTAATATGTATAATGATTGGCATTACTGACTGTCAGGTTGATTCCCGTTCTGCTTGTGTTTTGGCCTTGTGTTAACTTGTTATATCTTTGGGCGTTTTTGTTTTTATTCGGAGGATGTTTCCTAAAATTGAGTATCGTTTGGGTTTAATTAACTGTTACAGAAACCATTATCATGCAGTACTGAATTGATGACAGCTTACAATCAAGTTTCGATATATTGAAGACTCAGTGAATTTAACAGTAAGGTGTCAAATATTTCAATTAGATCTAAATGTGCAATTACAATTTATCAAGGATAAAGCCCGAGTTGGATAGCTCAGAGTTTTAAACATCGCGATTTTCTTTATCAAAATTTGATATTTTAAAAATAGTAAATTTATCTTTATATGTTTGATTTTAGTTACTTTTGTGCTAGGAATATAAATCATTGTTTAAGTATAAGAGCGTAAAAAATTCCTATTCCCTAAATAAAAGAAAAAACAGTATAACAACTCCTAGTTTAAAAAATTATAAACCTAACCTCTGGGTGCTATGATTGAATTTGTGCTTGATCAGTGATTTGTTTTTCATTGCATCTTTGTTTTAATACTAGAGATTTAATATAATGTAACTATTGTTACCTCTTTGTGTACAGGTTATTGTTAACACTGATTCTAGTGGCTCCTGGAATAGGTGAAATAACAGACTTGGCAGCATCATTGTTTTACACCTTGGAGTGGTTTAATCAATCTTGAATGGTTTCAAATTTTGTGTAAATTATGGTTTATATCATTGGTTTATTTATTGAGCCACCATTAAATTTTGGAATCTATGGTCCATAACAGGGAATTAATAGGATATTTTGTAAGAGATATACATTATGACAACATGTATAATTTACATTTGGACATAAGCCTGCAAAAATTTTATAAAAAGTATGAAAAATTAAATTTTTTGTTAGATTTTAACAGAATAATTAAATTTTTCAAAAAATTGAAACCCAATCCCCCCTTCAGGTTCATGATATCCTAAATATTAAACTTTTTAGGGCTAAAGTAGAGTACGATAAGCAGGGACCCGGTTTTTTTATACTTGAAATTGATCAAATGATTTTTAATTATTATACCCATCAATACTATATATTGTTTTAAATTATTGTTGTAACCACTATAATTCTCGAAAATGCCTTTGAAACGTGTTTGAATGTGTAGGAATAGGTAAAATGCATTAATTTATCACTGTTCGGGTAACAAATTTGATTGCTAATGGTTGTTGAAAAATCAATAAAAAATCCCAGTGCTATCCTTTTATGGATGCTTCATCTTACGAATGCAAAGCGCGCTTGGCATGCGTTATGAAATAATAATTAGATATTATATTACTAATAATAACTTGATAATGACCATATAATAGTAGGTCCACATATACGGTCTACTATTGTTTAATACCGGTAGAGGGTTTTTAAAACAAACTGTCTGTTATTTCTTCCTTTCAAGAAAAATAGAAAAAATAAACTTAATTCTAGAAAAATCTCTAAATCCATGCTTAATTTCATTCAGTGCTTGTAAGGGTTAAATTGTTTCTTTTTTTATCATATAAATATCAAATATAGGAGATTTTTATATGATAGTTATAGAAAACATATCCCACATCACTTTTATCTGCTATGCAGATCTAAGGTTTTACACATTGTGTATTATTCCCATTATTTTTTAAATGTCCGTTAACTAGGTTCTGATGTTAGTTTCATCCTAACATTTTGCACCACATATCTTAGTTTTACACATTAGTTGTATTGGTCTGTTTTTGGTTTGAATTTTAAATTTTCATTAGCAACATTTTGCTTATTTTGTCCTCTTAATATTTGCTGCTACTCATCTTAGTTTGTGCATGTAGTATTTGGAATAATTTATAAAATTTTATTGAGCACTAACAATTTCTGAACATTTTATATAATAAGTAAGAAAAAAACCAGTTTATGAGTGATGGAATCTGTAGTTGTTTATGACAGCATAAAAGTATAAAGGGGGTTAAATTGTGCACAACATTCATTATTTGAATTCATTCTACCAGCTTACGTTATTCCAAATTTGGGTTTGAAAAATCAATCTATTATTTTAGTCCCAGCTGATGTTAAACACGTGCACATATATAGGCTGTGAAATTTCCCTTTTACAACTAGGTTGGTCCTAAAAATAGACTTTACTTTGACAAAAAAACCAAAAATTAGATTTTTGGAATCATTATTAATGTCTTATTTTCATCTTTATAACGGTAAACTCAACAACAAGTCCTATAAGGACTTTATTTAGATAGATTTTCCCTAGAAATAATGTGATAAATATCAAAAGAAAACCGGTTTTTATCTCTCTGAAGATTTGAAATTTTTTTTTAAAATAAGCAAAGAAAATATATTAGAGACCACAAAAACTCAATTCAAAACTTTCAGAAACTTTCAATATTTAAGTTCTTTTATGTATTGTTTTTAATTTATTTTTTTATTATTTTTTATTAAAAAATTTATTAAGTTAAATTAGTAAGAAAATAAAAGTATGGTTTGTGGAATTTCATATTCATTTATTTAATATTCGGCCTCTAACTTTAAATGTTTTGGCTCCTAAAATACTTTTTAAAATTACCACAGCAGTAGTTTAGTTTTTTCATTTCCAAAATTGTCAATATTTGTAGTTAATTTCATTCAACAAGTAAAATTTGTATTTTTATTTCCAGTAGTGTTGGCAGGCATTTAATCATGTTGTCAAGACAACCATCATATTTATTAATTTTATTCTTTGACATCTCATTATTGAAAACCGTTTTCAAGATACGTTTACCATGATGAAAGAACGGCCAGATATCGCAAGGAAAACTATTTCATCAGCTACATGGCATCGAAAATTTCTGTTTTGGAACCTATCAATAGAAAAATATACAGACGTAAGTTGAACATGTTGTGGATCTAAAATATAATGTATACAATTTATAGTAAGGACGGTTAATATTGAAATGATTAAAATTGTGTGGTATTTGAATAAATAACTACTTATAAATAGTTTAATGGTTGTAATAGAATTTATACCAAGAGAGTTTTAATCCTCCAAAATTGCTGTGCTGAATCAAAAGACATAAAAGAATATCGACCATAAGTTTTATTGCATGATTTTAAGTTATCTAGTAGATCTAGTACCCCTATTTTGATTGTAAAATAATCCATAACATATAAATCATTAAATTTGCAGGAGGAAATTATATAAAATGGGTAATAATGAGATCTTATTAGTTAAATATAAAATAATTGTAATAACTTCATTGAACACTAACTCGTGTTAACACTCTTGCAGGTCATGTAATTTCCTCACTTAAAACCTCTTTACTCTACTTCTAACATGTTTTTATCGTTAATTAACATTGTTTTAAAAAAACCATAGTTTACTCCATTTTATTTGATTAAAAATATAAATAGCTCTTATTTAAAAAACTCATGTTGATTAACTCACAATTTTCCATAGGTATTTTGTGAAAAATATAAGGCACTTTCTGTGATT
>NW_025784883.1:0-22508 GCF_021130785.1 Homalodisca vitripennis | reverse complement strand
ACAATGTACTACATATTTTTGGGATGTTAAAGGGGGAAAATTTTGAGTATAAAAAAATAGCAAAAAAAATTTAAAATTTGCAACAAAATTGTAATCCCTAATAATTACGTGATAAAATAACAATAACAATGTTTTTTAAAACTATCCCCAGCAAAAAAATTATTAAAATGCAATAGCGAAAAAAATTTTAATGCTATGAGGTCTGTCACTGAAAGGTTGGGCATGACTGAAATGTTGTGTAAATAAGAAAACCCCGGGAAAAAAACTAAAATTAAGTTGCTGAAGAATGATAACTCGTTTTTTTTTTCAGGTCAGACAGTTTATTTTGCAGGAAATTTACACAGTCCTAGAGGGGGTCCCTCTTGTAATGCCAACGTCGATATTTCATAGTATTCCAGAGCAAAACGAGCCAAAAAACCAAATTTATAAAGGTCCAAATAGACGAACCTGGAAAAATATTTTCTTCATTTTGCCTATAAAACGGGAAGTAAAAAGGTGACTGTGTCAAAAATATTTAAGGTCGGAGAACCCTTTCGTAATGAGGTTGTTATTCAATATTTACCACAATAGAAAATCCTTGAGCAAAAAAAGAAAAGGAAGTGTAGTAGTATTGCTTAGACATCACTACATTATCAAGAAAAATCTGTTGGTTTTTTAAAAAACCAAAGGGGAAAAGTTTAATCTTATTTATTTTTTTTTTTTTAAATTTAAAAGGGAAAATTCCTCAAAAATCATGATCATAAAACGCGCAGTAAAAATCAAAAAAAAATAGGGGGACATTCCTAGGGTTCCCCGTCCTTAGTTTTAAGATAGAAATATTTAAGGCAAAAAATTTGGAAAGGTTTTTTGTAAAAATTATTTTAATGTTCATTTTTGCAAACTTAAGTGTACTTGGTGTACAGAATTGTATAAAGGTAAAAATTTAAAATAATCCCCCTGAGCAATTCTGCCCTGTAAACCATGAACATGAGTATTTTCAAAAAATACGTGACTTTCAGTAATGTAATGTAGCATATTTGTGTTTTGAATGCTTTTAAAAAATGAAAAAAAATCCCCATGAGAATTCTGCCCTGTAACCCCATGAACACTGAGTTTTCAAAAATACGTCGACTTTCAGTAAGTTAATGTAACTGTTGTGTTTTGAATGCTTTAAAAAGAAAATTTAAACCAATGAGCTTCTGACCTGTAACCCATAAACCCTGGTATTATTAAAATTTTCGACTTTCAGTAAGGTAATGTCATTATTGTGTTTTGAATGTCTTAAAAATAAAATAATCCCATGGCAATTCTCCCTGTGAACATGAACATGAGTTTTATCAAAAAATACGTGATTTCGAAAGTGAATGTAAACAATTTGGTTTTGAATGTCATTTAAAAAAAAATAATACCAGGCAATTTGAGGGGAAACATGAACATGACGTTTTTTAAAATACGTGACTTTCAGAAAGTGAAGTAACTTTTGTGTTTTGAATGTCTTTTAAAAAAAGAAACCCGGGTTTTCCCTGCTTAAAGGAATTAGGTTTTAAAAACTTTAAGTGGAAATTTGTTTTTTTAAAATTTGTAAAAAAAATTTTTAAATTTACAATGAAGTTTTTGCCCCATTGACTGGCGTAATTTAAAAAATTTTATATAATTTATTTTTTTTTTTTTAAAAATTAATAGTTCAGCCTTTTTACTTTTTTTATCCCTAAAATTAAAATGGTAAAAGGTTGTTTTAAGTTTTGATCCTAGATTTTGGGGTTTAAAAAATTTCAAAATTGGGGAATTTCCGTTTTTCTAAAAATGAAAAAAAAAAAAATGTTTGTAAGCCCTTTTTTTTAAAAATAAAACTTTTGCTTTTTCAAATTCAATCTTTGCTTGCTTCAAGATGCAGTTAGGGCCCCCCCAAAACTCCCGTAATTACTGAGATTTAAAAAATTTTTTCAAAAACTCAAAAATGGGCGTTTCAACTTTTTGGAATTAAAAAGGCGTTAAAAAATTTCCCTTCCCCTACAGACAACGATTCATGGAATTTTTAAAAACCGCTCCCCTTTTTTGCACGCCACATTTTAACTTATTATCGTTAAAGAAAGGTTTTTGATGGTTTTGGTTCATTTAATTACTAAAATTATTTTAGGCCCAAAGCAACTTTTTTACAATGTTAACGTAAAAAAGTTTTTTTTAGTATTAGAAAAAAAATTTTGTTATTTGCGTGAAATTTTACTATTTTTTTTTACTATGTTTTTCTACTTGCGCAACTTGTTTATTTTTTATTTTTCTAAATGAGTTCCAATTTTGGGTTTCTTAAAATGCTTCGCATCATGTTTAAACATTTTGACCCCTTATCATTGTTGCTTAAGCAAAATTTGAAATGGTCACATCAGTTTTAAAGGTTAAAATAATAAGGAGTATTTTAGCTAATAGTAAAACATATTTGTATTTTAAAACAGTAAAAAAACTATACAAAAAAATCGTGGTAACCATTACAATAAAACAATTTTTATTAGTAAAATTTTCTTTTGTAAGTGAAAAAAAAGTTTCCTTTAGCGATTCGGTTTTTTTTTTGTTGATTCTATCGATGAGAAATATGTTGTAAATAAAGAACGATAAGTTAAAAATTAAAAATTTGTATTAAACGTTTGGTTAACTCGATGGCTTCGAGATAAGATATAAAAAATGTTATTTGTTTCCAGTTTGCTTCTTGTTGCTGCAAAAAACTTTAAAAATATTTTATAAATTTGTGTGGAAAAAGACTGATGATTTTTGAATTTCAAAAACTCTGAAGCTACAACATGTATCGTTCTTTGAAAATGAGGTTTCCAATGACTTCAATATTTTCTTTTTCCCCCCTTCCTGGTGAAATTGTAATTTTGTGTTTTGAATATGGGAAAGTAAAAAAATGCCCTTTCTAAGTCATGGGGAAACCTTTATGTACTCGAATTGTACATTGAGTTTATTTTTGAAATAAATAAAAAACTAAATATTTTTTGTTTTTCCCCTTTTTCGGTTAGTTTTTCAACTTGTAAAAAAATTTTAAAACTTTTTTAATTGTTCGCTTTGTCAAAAAATAATTTTCGTTCAGTATTTTGGAATAAGAAAGAAACTAATGTTGAAAAAAATTTTTTTTAAATTATGAAAATTGGTTGTACGAAACAATCAATATCGTGACATAAGTTACAGAAAAAAAGTAAGTTTTCCCCCTTTTTTCACATTAAAGGGTACAAAAGAAATATTTAAACCACTTGTTTTGTTTGAAAATTGTATTTGTGATTAAAAAAAAAGGTAAACCATGGGCCTTTAACTTGTGAGGTTGCATGCAAAATGTTTTGTCTATAGTCTTTTATTATGTTGCATATTAAAATTTCATTGATTGTATGATTTTCTTTATAAATATTTATTTTTTTTAAATTTTTTGTTACCTTATGTTTTTCTATAAGCCCAAGTAAAAATGTTTTTTAAAAAGAAGCTTCTTGCAAAACATTTCAAGCATTTTGTTTCAAGATATCATACCGATTTTGCATATAGACAAACAGCAGAATAAGTGAAATGTTTTCCCGATGTAAGTATAAGCTACACAACGCTTAGACAACAACACATGAAAATTTTAATTTTTATTTTGAAAGGCCACTCAGTTTACAGGTTAAGTGTATTTATCTGTGAAGGCTTACGTCAAAGTTGAAACAGTTCAAATTTGTGTTGGATATCATTTGCAATTTTTATCAAATAAAAAATTAATTTAAATCACCTTATAAATAATATAAAAACTTTTAACTTGTAATGAAGTAAACTGTAAAAAATCCGTGTCGAGAAAATTTTTTAAAAAGTAATTAATGTGTTAATTACTTGCAACAGCCGCGGGGCTTTTAAAAGGTTTTATACGGATGCAAAGACGAGACCTTTGATTAATAACAGTTTTAAGAAATAAATTTGGTTTCAAGGGGAAACAAAATTTTTGTGGTCAAGATTTTTAAAAAAAAATATTTAAAATAAAATTTTGTTTTGGTGTTAGCAAAAAATAAAGGAAGGAAGGAAGCTTGAAGCACAAGACAAGTTTTTTCCACCCCCAAAAAAAAATTTTTAAAATTTCGAGTGAAAGAAAAAAAAATGGGAAAAAAAATGACGTCGAACTTTAAAACCCCCCATATTCCCATGGGTTTTATGAAAGGGAAAAAAAACAACTTTAAGGATTTTTTTTCTTCTTTTAGACAAATCGAGAAAATGCCCCGCATATCTAAATTAAAATGCTGAAATTCGCCTTATGTGTGATTTTGACTATTATATCAAAGAATTTCTGTTAAAATTTCACTTTTCAAATTTAAGTTCAAAAAAAAACCGATATTTTAAAATGGCAGCTTGATTTATTTTTTTTTTTAAAAAAATTAAAATTTAATGAAAAATTTAAGTTACAAATTTTTTTTTAGAAAAGCTAATCCCTTTTATTTAATTAAAAATTTATTCTTTATTTAGGTTTCAATGGGTTTAAAAATAAAAAGGTTCCGTGGGTGCTGAAACCAAGGTGCACAAATTAAAATCTTGTACCAATTTTAAAATAGATTTTCCCTTATTATTGTTGTGGGCAGCCACTTATTTTAAAAAAAATTTTTAGGGATTTTAGTAATTACACAGGGGAAAAATTAAAAGGGAAAACCCAGTCCCTTTAACCGCGTGAGTGAGGGCTGGCCGTGTGGGAAAATGCAAGGGTCAGATCGTCAGCACGGGTCGGCGTCGAGTTGGGGGCCGGAGGTAGGGGAGGGTTTGGGCATGTGGTGTGTAAGTAATTTTTTTTGGGGGGAGTGCGAACCCCCGGTACCATTTTTATTTGGGGGCCTCGAGTTTTTTAGTGCATTTTAAATTTAAATTTGGGACACAAAAAAAAGGGAAACGGAAAAAATTATTTCAAGCCCCTTCTAAACCCCTTTTTCAAAATTTCCCTACAGTGGGGGGGTGGCACAAAACGTTCCCTTTTTTAAAACCCATGAGCCTCTCGGTAATTCGGGGGGTTACAGTGGGGCGCGGTGGGTTCAATTTTTTAAACCCAGAAATTATTTAAAATGTTTAAAAATTTTAAAAAAGAACTCTAAAAGAAAATAAAGAAGTGTTCCACGTGGTTGAGAAAATTATTAGAACACTTTCAGTTTACACTCCATATATTCCAAATAACTACTTTTAAATTTCTAATTAATTACAAATTAATTTGCCAATGTTATATTTCTAAATTCGAGTGTAAATTCAAACTTATATGAACAGAAGATGGACTTTGGTTTAGTTCTGTGTGCCCTTTTTACACCGATGTGCAATACCGCCATTATTACTCTATGAAGCAGAGAAGTTGCGTACGAGCCATCATCACATTTCGTCATCATAGACATTAGAAAGGAACAAAGGGAGGGCCATACGTCACCGGAAATCACAGTAGATCAGACCAGGCACTATTCCAACTGCCGCCCCCGACCACTGTGTTTCAAGACTGATGTTGTCCAACGCCGTCATCGCAGTCACGATCATCCACAGCCTTCGAGATGGCTGAGCCCATAATGTCACTTTTTAGTGTGGAGCGAGTGCGGAACTTTGTTAAATTATATTAAATTTAAAGCATTGGACGAAACCTTAAGATTTGAACTACGTAATATTAGCAAATTTAAATACGTTGGTTAAATAATATGGCGTTCAAAAATGCTTTGGATAATAAATGGTATGAATGCCCTGCAAGCATTTGAGACCAAGGCTTTAAGCTTTAAAGTTTTACGTCTTAGTGTCATAACAGATTCAGAATTATTTAAATTATGAGATAATTAAACAAAAGGATAACATACACTAGTTCTTAGTATTTTATTTTGCCAAAGCTCCATGTTCAGTGTCGTCACCTCCAGGGCATTCTGTCCTCTCCATCATGTTTTCAGCGTAAATATAAGCCAGGAATAACGTTGTTGAATTAAAATCAATTGCTTGAGAAATAGGATATATGCCAATGAATTCTATATTAGCTTACTGGCTTCATTTTGTTTGATAATTTCATTAAATACCTGTATACAAAAAGAAAACACCGTAGAAATTTTAATATAAAGGATGAAAAGAGTATTATAATAGCCCATTAATTGTTGCGACAGGTAACTTTGTTGGTCTACTTTAATTTAAAAGGGGTTAAAAATTTCGAATTATACTGAAAACAAAGTGTGTATATCCAGTTTATGATGATTAACTATTAGGAGTATTATAAGTAATAGCACATCAGTATATCACTATGAAACAAATACGCTTATTGTAATATTATTGCGCCTGTATTATTGAGTCATCATTACTGTATTGATATACTTGTATATCGATCGGCAGTTGTTAGACTATTGATCCATTGATAACTCAATACTACCGATTAGTGATTGGTATCATTTGGAAAATCGAAAAAAAAAACTTTATTGTTTCGATTGATCCAATTATCGGAATATTGAAAAAAAATATATAATGGACGTACTAGTTAAATTTTACTGAAACAATAGGGAGGAAACTAGTTTGTATTTCACTATTGTTGCTGATCTATCGTCTTTTATCTTTAGGGTTATTTCATTTACTGAGCGTTTAATGTTTAACTTTTGAATATCTACTTTGATTTACTAGTGAGATTGTTTAGCCTACTGACGTATTCCCAAAAGGAGGAATAACCAAATTTTTTTAAATTATTACGTATGTGGCACTGTACACCCTTAGATCGGCGAAGACCGTTGCGAGGTCCAAGACGACTTTGTTGCCATATCGAATTAAAGTGAGGCTCGTGTGAGCTCAAGTATACATCTATGATGAATCGTTAGCCAACGCTTCTACCTCCGCGCGGTGATCCAGTGAAACTAAAACTGAAACATACTCCGTACCCGATGGACATGACCCGCCTTGCCAGACAGCAAGCCGTCATTTGAGCTTGTCTCAAGTATAAGCCCATTACGATGCGGAGAAAGCAGATCTATGTAGTCCCTCTTCTTTGTCAACATGCGAATGGATTAATGGAGAGCCTGCAGCAATGGTGAGTGAAGCTCTAAAAAACTTCAAGTTTTAAAAACTTAAAACTAAAAGGCAGTAGCTCTACAGTTTTGCTAAGTCAGACAGAAAATGATAAAAAACTCAAAACAACTTATAGAGCAATATAAAGCTGCTTTTATGGGAAAGATTCGGCCAGATAGCCTACCAGATCATACTAATACTTCGGGCAATTGGTCAGCATACGAACAAAAACAGAGGAGCAATACTATTGAGCAAGTTCTTTCTGACTCCCGAGTTAAAAAGGCGGTCAGTGATAAAACTCTGGAAGAGTTACAAAACAACGCTGGAATGCAAAACCAAAATTCTGTAGAAGTAAAGAGAGGCCGATAGAATGAGCCGCGATTGGAAGATGCCTTTGTAAGAGGAATTAAATCGTGGTCGACAAATAGGACGCGGCCTCCCAGATCCAGAAGTACAGGGATCAAGATTCCCCTAAAATATACCATTCAGAGGGAAGAAAGCTTGTAAACCACGGCTAGATCAGATCTCTAATACAATCTTAGAGAATAAGACCATCGCAATAATTTGAGGGAGAAATGACAGAGGCGAGTTTCGTGTTTTTGGAAGACGGATCAACACGAATACTACGTGTTACACCTTGATGGTGAAACCAAATGACCATAAAGCCAGAGAATGGCCAATCCATGTGCAGAAAGTAGATATTAGTGATGTCTATGATACAATTGTAAGAAGAAAGAGTCACCAAAGAAGAGGGATTGTAGAAGTAAAAGTGAAACAACCTTACCTCATATATGTGTGGCAAAATTGCCGAAATACCTTCCGGACACACAGCAAACAATTGTTGGGGGCTATGAGAAATACAGGCATTAGGAAGAGGCGGCAGCTAGAGGAGGAACCGTTCAGGAGCAGAGGGGGGTTAGCTATCAGCATGCGAGGACGGTGGATCACGCTCAAATCGAACACGTTAAACCATACAAACGATGCGGACCCAGGCACAGCCGCCCTGCGGAACCTCAGAATATCATTAAATCTGGAACCCAACACGGGACTCAGGACAGGGCTGAGAGTTGAATTTCAAAGCTGTTGCCACTTTGACACAAGAAAAATGGTGAGTGGGAATTAATATTGCTACAATGGGGTGCATAGAGAGGACAGGATGAACGGTCGTCTACATTGGCTAATCGATACAGGAGAACCACAAGTAATCACTGATCGGATAGGGACAATGGTACTCTAGAACAAGCTTGATCTCCAATCTGAAATCCACAAATACGACTGGGTATCACCTGGTGCTTGTTTCACACTCTTATGAACCGGGGGGTTTGGTTTTTGGTGGTTGTTTTAACAGGCACTGATAAAATGTCATAACAGATGAACCTTATAGGCAACTAGAGTTACTCTGATTTAGAAATGTGACTTCGTTCAGCAAACAGATCTCCACTGAGAAGAAGATTATATTGCTATCCTATGAATACGATGTTTTGAAACCGAAAAAAAGGCTGTGATTGACCTTGAGAATAAGTACATCCTGAGTGGGTTATCTGGAGGCAATACAACGGATAGCATGCGACCGTTTTTTTTTTTTTTTTTTTCCCCAAATGGGGGGGAAAGAAGAATCCCCCTGTAACTCGAAGCAGGAGAAGGTGGCATTGGCAATTGATTCAATGTTTGCCCGACGAGAACAAGTTTCAACAAAACCTATAATCCCAACCAAAACAAATCCTGAAGGAAAGAAATACCTGAACATTTATATTAGCGTATGAGTCGCACCAAACCATCAACGTGCCTGAGCTCCGTTTCAGAAAATTGCTATATTCAAGTAAAAATTAGAAGCAAAAAACAAAATATGGAGTTCAAAATGGAACAAATGGAAGGAAAAACAGTAATTTACAGAACCAGCGTTAGTAAAAGTTCATGGCATCAATGTCGCTAGAAGCCTTTCAAAAGTGAATAAAGGAATGTGTTGGACCAAAATCATAAATATCACCTCTGAAAATTTAGTGATATACAAGAATACGCTGCTCTGCAAAATAGAAGAGCCACACAGTGAAGCAAATAAAGGAGCATGGGAAACGAGTAAATCTAACACAAAATAGGACAGAGGAATTCAATGGAAAACTTGAAGAAAAATTAAAGCACCTCCCAACTGAAGACCAAAATAAATTAAAAAATGTTCTCCAACGCTACAAGCGTCTATTTAGCTTAGGAGGAATTAGAGAATTTGGGGTGTACTTCTTTAGTTACTCACAAAATCAACACGAGCCAACATCCTCCGATCAATAAGAAACCTTACAGAGTGCCACAATCACAGAGAGGTACTCTACAAAAATTTGATACAAAAACAATTGGATAAGTGTAATTGTACCCAGTACTTCCCCATGGTCAGCACCGGTAATCATTGTCCCCAAGAAAGCAGGCTCTGTGGTACCATCAGTTATCGTCTATGTGTAGACTATCGGGAACTCAATAAAATTACAGTTCCGGAAATATATCCCCTTCCAGATATACCATGAAACTTTAGACATGTTAGGAGGCAGTCAGTACTTCTCGGCACTGGATCTGAATTCAGGTTTCTATCAGGTAAAAATGCACCCTGAAAGTCAAGAGAAGACGGCCTTCAGTACTCCTGATGGTCATTATGAATATACACGCATGCCAATGGGATTGATCAATTCTCCTTCTGTATTTCAACGATTGGTTGATACTACTCTCACAGGTCTGAAAAGGAAAAGCATGTTTGCCCTACATGGATGATATCCTAATCTTCAGTTCGAGTATTGATCAGCACGCTAAAGATCTTAGTGAAGTTTCTAGAGAGATTTCAAGAGGTAAATTTGAGTATCCAGTTGAAGAAATGCCAAATAGCAAAGTCTGAAATTAACTTCCTAGGCCATGTTGTATCGAGAGATGGAATCAAACCATGTCAGAATAAGATTGAAGCTGTCAAAAATTTTCCAAGACCCAAGAATGAAAAGGAACTTCGTGGATTTATAGGACTATGTAGTTACTATAGGAGGCATGTACCGAAATTTGCCGACATCGCTAAACCTCTGACAAAATTAACCAAAAAAGACCAAAAGTTTGAGTGGAACGAAGAAGCGGAAACATCATTTGAAAAATTGAAGACCATCCTTGTAACTGAACCTTTATTAGTGTATCCAAATTTCTCCAAGGAATTCGTCTTAAGCACTGATGCAAGTAATGTTGCACTTGGCGCAGTATTAGGACAAGTGATTAATGGAATAGAACACCCTATCGCCTATGCGTCGAGACAGTTAAACTCTGCTGAGCAGAATTATACAGTAACAGAAAAAGAACTTTTAGCAGTTGTATGGGCAGTAAAGTATTTCCGATGCCTACCTGTACGGACGATCATTCTCCTTGTATACTGATCACAGCGCAATCAGATGGCTGCTGTCGCTAAAAGATCCTTCGAGTAGACTCACTAGATGGGCACTGAAATTGGCTGAATATGACTATCAAGGTATTCCATAAACCAGGGATAAAAAATCAAAACGCTGATTGTCTGAGCAGAATTGTGTGCAAGAATACTGTGGAAAGTCTACCTATATTGGATGTGGACAGCATTAAAGAAAATCAATGTAAGGATGAAGAGTGCCCAGAGATTGAAGAAATACCCTCAGTTCAAAACAAGTCCACAAGGAGTCATCTATATAAAGAGGCAGGACAGACAACTGATAGTCGTTCCAAGACGGTTAAGAGAGAAGGTTATTCGTTTACACCATGATATCCCGACAGCAGGTCATGGAGGTATCAAGAAGACGATGTTAAGAATCCAAGAAAAGTTTTATTGGCCGAAAATGAAAATTAGATGTTGTCTCCTTTATCAGAGCATTGTGATCCATGCAATAAATAGAATGGATTACGGAAAAACTAAAAAGCACCTTTAGGTAAAATTTCAAGAAAGTACAGAATTTGGATACCGGATTTCGTGTGACATTGTTGGCCCATTACCCCTAACAAGCTCCAAAAACAAATTACATACTGACAGTTATAGATCATTTTACAAGGTACGGAGAGTTTATTGCATTGCCAGACCAAACTGCAGAAACAATAGCTCCCCGAGCACTTTGTGCAGAGAGTCATATACGAAGATGGGAGTACCCTGTGAATTAATTTACTGATCAAGGCTCAAATTTCACATCCGAAATAATGAAAAGCATGTGTGCTCTACTAAGAATAAAGAAACTTCAAACCACCGCATATCATCCCATGAGCAATGGTAGAGAACAGAAAGAGTTCATAGATCCATACCCAAGATGCCTAAGTCATTATGTCAACCGAAATCAAACAGACTGGGACGAGCTCTCCTACCAATGGTAAATATGGCTTATAACTCTCAAGTGCATGATTCAACAGGATTTTCTCCTTTTGAGCTAGTCTTTGGAAGAGAGATGAAGACTCCCTTAGAAGATGATCTATTGATCACAGAAGAAGAATGATGGTTAACCCTGATTATGTCGAAGATCTTAAGATGAAGTTGAATGCCGAAAGGAATTTGTCCTCAACAATGCCAAGACCATGCAAGAACCCAGCAAAAGAGACAATACGACAAGAATTCTAAAGCTAAATAAATTTGGAAAAGGG
The DNA here is from genome assembly GCF_021130785.1 of Homalodisca vitripennis. Classification (NCBI taxonomy): domain Eukaryota; kingdom Metazoa; phylum Arthropoda; class Insecta; order Hemiptera; family Cicadellidae; genus Homalodisca; species Homalodisca vitripennis. The sequence goes on along the minus strand of NW_025784883.1, from coordinate 10,931 downwards.
CCAACGAGTATACCTTCACGTGCCCCAAGTGAAAAAAGGAAGATGTGAAGAAGTTGTCTAGACCATGGAAAGGTCCATACACAATTGTCAAGGTTATATCAGATTTGAATGTCGTACTCCGAATTTAAAAGGAAGAATGTAACTGTACATGTGAATCGAAGTAAAAACCTGTCACCGAGTTTAAGTTGCAAGAACAAGGAAGTAGCCAAAATGATCCAAAAAAGCTCTCAGGGTAGCAGAAGAAAGAAGAACAGGAAGAAATCATTGAAGAGACCGAAGACCATGAAGAGGCATTCAATAGAGTAGGCCGGACAAAATGAAGAACAAGACAGGAGAGAACCAAGCCCAGGAACCGCAGAAGAGAGCGAACCAGGCCCTTTTAGATCCATAAGAGATAGAAGGAAAACCGTGTAGATTCAAAGACTATGAAGTTTATTAAATAATAGGAATGTATATACATATTGTTATTGACAGTGAACGCGTATTGCATCGTTTATTTAGTAGTTAAAAGTAAACGCAATGTATTGAATAATTATGTATTGTTTGTTATTTGAGGATGTTATATGATACACTAAAAATATTCCTCAGTTAGTATGTTATGCTTCTTGTCTGATGTGTAAGTAAAAGATGTATTTAGAGTACCACGTACAAAGTAGAATGCAATAGTTACTCCGAAATTGAATGGGTTGTGTATGCGTGAGTATGAATGTTGTATGACTGTGAAACGAATGTTGATGAATGGGTATGCAAGGTGTGTGTGAAAATAAAAAGCCAAATTAAAGGATCCAAACAATTCAAATGTGTGATTGAGTACACTATAAGGAAAGAAGTTATATATCTACGCAGGTTAAGATAAGAAACATAAGATCAAGCTGTTACGTAATAAAATAAATTCGAATAAGTCAGGATATTCATGAAGTAAAACAATTATTAGGATCTAAATGATGATTTCAGGAATACTTGTAACTCTTTGTCGAGACAGGAATGGCAGAGAATGAAATGACACAGGGAATCGTTTTCAAGAAACTTCATGACACAATTATTTCCGAGGATGAATGGAAGATTGGTATTAGATTTTAATATGATAGAAGAAATAAGAGACGAACTTGAGTCACTTAAGACATTGTGCACAGACTTAGTTTATTTATACGAACACTAGTGTGTAAATGTGTGGGATGAGGACTTTTGCTTTCGAATATAGTAGCATTAAGACCGGGATATAGACCAGTATGAATCCGATGTAAGTGACTTATTTAGACTTTTACCCTACAGAACGCTCCAAGCGAGGACTAGTTGATGCAGGAGGATATGCATTGAAATGGTTGTTTGGTGTGCCCACTAGCGAAGATATGGAACAACGTTATAATAGTAAAGTTGAAGAGATAAAAAAGATTAGCGGATCACTGTTGAGTTCTAGAGAAAACCAAATCACCTTAATGAAAAGACATGAATGAAAAGATGGTAACAAATACTAAAGCCATATCAGAGATAATGGACTAAACTTACTCATTCAAATAGCATCGTTAATCACTTCACTCCAAGGATTCGAACAAGGAAAACATTATGCTACATCGTTCATTAACAAAACATTTAAAAATCTGTCAGTCTAGCACGTCATTTAGGTCAAACCATAGATGATAGCAAAGTTAAGAATTGTTGAGTTTTCTAGGCAAGCCTTTAGAATTAGTAAACACAGGTAGAATAAGCAGCAAAATTACTACCACCCCATGAGTTTGTAAACATATTGCTTGACATAGGAAAAGTACATACCTCGTCATTTGAAAACTACTAATTATACCAGTTAATGAAGAGGACGTATTTATGTATTACACCTTTTGCACTGCTCATGCTTTAGCCACCAAGACAGGAATTAGATTGATCCGTAACTGTACCTTTAAGTTCGCAAGACAGACGTCTTGAACTTTATAAAGTAGAAGTTATTCCATTGTACCAAAACAAACCTTCAACATTGGGTTAAAATGGAATGTACAAGTTGATTATTTGTTGATCTCCAAAGAGAGACAGTATTATGCACCTATCGATTTAACACACTAAGTCAGTGTTAGACTAAGTCATTTTTATTTGTGTCCTAACTCTATAAATGTATTGCATCATAGCGTTAATGATTGTATATTCGCTCTATTCATGGGATCTAACCTAGTCACAGAAAAATGGTTCACGAACCTTAACCATAAATGTAACTTCACCTGTATGGATCCAAAACGGCAATGATTGGATCTATAGCCTAAAGGAAACCATATAAAGTCATAACTTAATTGTATGAGGAGTTCTGATGGAGGAAAACTCATTATCTCTCCACCACATCTAGGTTATTTAGAATTTAACTTTTAAAACAAGTCTGGAATAATTAAAACAGGCTTCAAGTTGCGCTATCTTTGGTAAATATAATAAGTTATTCTCGAGGACTCAAGGAAATATTAAAATATAAATTTGACATTTAACCATTTGCACATCCCAAAGATTAACCTGTTGCTATCTCACGAAGAAAATCTAATCTTTAAAAACAGTAGCTTGTTATTTGAAACAATGCAAAAAGTCAAGGACAATCTTAAAGATAATCACATAGAACTAGACCTTAACAAGCTTTTAAATGATACACATGTTTTGTACCCTAGTATCAAAGAAAGTATAGAAAACCCCACTGAACTATTTCTACATTATCATAGTTTCAATGTTTATTTTTGTTCATTTTGAATAGTGTACTTTGCGTAGTTTTTGTTTTGTCACAGGAAAAATGCCAACCTGTGCGAGGATGTCCTCAGTTGCTGAGCGGCAAGCCCCAACCATTCGAGTAGAACATGGAACTCCGCTCGCAGAAATTATTCAGGAGTCTTCCTTTGTTCAATTCAATACACCAAGCCCGCCCTTGAAGTACGGTATTGTGAAATTCATTGTAGTGGCTGAACCAGTCAGGTCAGTGTTGCAAAGACTATATTTGTTATAAATATGTGGGGACTTGCCAAGCTCAAAGAAATGTAATGTAGTTAGGAGGACGTATATCTTAAGTGATTGTCAATGTCAAGTAGAATTAAATTGTAGATTATAAGAACCTTACGCAGCCTAAAATACTATTTTGTCCTTTTAAGTTGTGAAAAAATGATGTAATGTAAAATGTTATCCTATACAATTTTTTTTGGAGTATTGTAAATGTTTGTTATATTCTGAGAATCTAAGATGTAATCACCATGAAAATTCTGTATGATCCATTCTTTCCTGAAAGGGAGAGTGATGTAGCGCGCACGCACACTACTATTTTAATTATAGTAATTTTTAGATGGTATTTTAGTAATTACACAGTGTGTAAATTAACTGGACTAACCCCAAGTCCCTTTAACCGCGTGATGTGAGGTGACTGGCCGTGCTGAGGAAATGCAAGGGTCAGCACTCGTCAGCACGGGTCGGCAGTCGAGTTGAGGGCTCGGAGGTAGGCGGAGGGATTGGCAATGTAGAGTGTGTGAAGTAAGTTTATTTTGGTGGAGTGAGATGCGAACACACCGGTACACATATAGTAGTTTGGGTGCGCCTACGAGTGTTTTAGTGCATTTTGAATATAGATTGGACACAAAACAAAGGAGAAACGTGAGTAATTATTTCAAGACCCTTCTCAACCACTATTCTAAATTTCCCTACGAGCTAGGGTGGTGGCAGCAAAACGCTATCCCCTTTATTAACCATGAGCCTCTCTGGCTAATATCGGAGGGCTTTACATTGTCTATTCAAGCTTACGTGTGTCACATATGAAAATCATTTATATGATTGTACTCAGCTTGTTTATAAATTTATAAATTCTATTTTCTTGTTGCCCATTACATTTATCCAAAAGACCAATGTAAAAATATTACCTAATGCTCAGCCAAATCCCATTGAGTGATATGGACTGTCTGATATTAAACTAAAGGTGATGTGCAATATTTATTCATGTAACATTGTTCCAAGTTCGTTATAAGTGCACATAAAAGCCACAATTCCGACAACTGCCGTAATGGTTAAATTATCCCAGTGTCACCGAGGGAAACATAATGTTTTCAGTTTAAAAAGGCAATTTAGACTGTTGTCCAAATATTGTGCTATTTTTCTTGTTATATGGTTCTTTAACAATAAAAAAAATAAATATATTTTAGAATAATCTTACTAAATTAAATAGTTTTTAATTATTACAGTTGGCACTTATAATAAAGTAAAGAATAGTGTTAATCGTCACTCAGTGCCGATTTGCTTGGTGTTTATATTCTATGAGCCAACATCAATTGAGCGTGAATACTTTTGGAGCATTGGAAAGGTAAAATCAGAAATATATGAAATTAAATGCAACAACTGTAATACATTGTACATTTTCTAAACAAAAAGGAACACCAAGACACGATTCAGAGAACATTACATTCGATTGTACATAGAAAATATGGAAGAACTGAAAAATCTGCTATATCACCTCTATTAAAAATTACTAAGAAGTTCACACTTCAACGCTTGGTAATCATTTTACATAAACAAAAATCTAGAAAGATCAATAATGAAGACGGGCATATTATACTCTCATATAATTATAAGAATATTAAAATGTAACTCTATTAAAATATGTTATACGGGCTAACCATTATTACAGATCCTTTACCATATAATATTTTATTATTTATTACTTAGAAACGTGTATTTATGTATTTGTGAAGTTGTCTGACGATGAAATCTTTGATTTCTAAAGGCATTAGAAAAAAATAAAAAGTCAACATTGGAAATATTGAGCAGTTTTGCAACAATGGAAATTGGCTTTATACATCTGATTTTCAGAAGATTTAGATAATATTTGTCATTGTACCTTTTAATAATGATAATTTAGACATATTCAACTGTCACTGATGTGTTCGCTTAGCTAAAAGCGTTGTAATAAAATATAACTAAGTAAAATTTAGATTTTTCCTTAGTTAATATTTTTCTCGTTACATCATAATAGAAATACTTATGGTATACTGAAATAATGATTTTGAAATTATAAATATAATTATATTTACTTTTTAAGTTACTTCATTTTGTGAGATTCGCTCTTAACTTAAATCAGAAACATATCAGAACATATTATAACAAGTAATTTTCATTCTATTAAGTCACCAGTGCCTGATGTGTTTAACGACATTATTGTAATAAGGTTTACAAATGTTTAGTATGTAGAACTTTTACAAATCTTAAGATAAAACCAGAGAGTAAAAATATGTAATGTAAAAAACTGTTTTTAATGAAGATTTGTTAAATCAATAAATACTGTTATCAAAATGTTCATTCATTCGAAAATTCTGCTTTAAAAGTTTACTTAATTTTGAAAAACGTATTTTCTCCTTATTAAAATATTAGAAAACCTAATTTCAAAATTGCTGCAACTTACCACAACAGTATTTACACGGAATCCTAAAAACCTTGTGGCTAGTTATGGCCATTGGGAGCTATGTTAAAATATGTTGAAGTAAATCCCCACATTCAATTCTAGTGGTGCCAACCTTTTACTTGTCTGGAATAGAATTCAAGCCTCTTTTTATACTCTAGTTATTCCTAACCAATAGAGTCCTTAATCGACTTGCATTATTAAAATGTAGTTTTTAGATGTTTTGAAAGAAGACAAATCTCTACTTAATGTAACAGAACATATGGGGTTTGTTTATTCACTTTCCGAAGATACAACAAATTTTTACATTTGCTGTGTTCTTAAAATCTGATCAGAAATTAATCTCTATATATATTATATTCAAATATTATTAAAATGATATATGTGATCGTGTGTAAACAGCATTCACATCACAAACGGCTGGACGGATTCGCCTAATTTCTTTTTTTTAATTTGTTCGCTCTTGATCTGTTGAATAGAAGGTTATAGAGGCTACTTTTATAATCCCTTTTCCCGTATTCAGGATTCCGCCCCACATGGCTTCACAGAAAAATACCCGCCTAAGAAATGGCCATTGTGCCCAGCAAAACATACTGTTAGTTAAGTGAAATGAGTTCTTTTTACAAATTTTTCTAATCAGTCTGTTTCTTTGTAAACATATTAATAAATTGAGACAAAAAAATATATTTATCATCATTAAAAATTTTCTTTACACTTATAGTTTTTAAAGCATAGAGTAAAGCTCTTAAAGTAGCAAAACGACAAATATTTTGTTTTCCTAAAAACTGTTTTCTTGCCAATCATAGATATATAAAAATTGAGAGTGGGTATGCTTTGTGTGTTGTTGTCCTTTATAGACTCAGAAAATATTTGGAGAGCGATCACTGTGGAAAAATTTGTACTTTTTCTATGCTAGAAAGCAGTTTATAACGCAATGCTAGCCATTGATGCTTAACTAAACCAACTCAGGCCTGTATACTGCAAGGATATAAAAGTTATCCCAAAGCGCCGCTGCCACATTTATGAAACTGCAATTCACAACACGAGTAGTTACGTATATATAAAATATCCAAAAAACAGCTATTTGAAGGCAAAGACAATAATTATCGGGCTGAAAGCTTAAGGAGCACAGCCGTGGGAAGCCGGAGAGCCTGCGGAATCAGACTCGCAGTTACCTTCTAAAAATGTTGAAAATTTGAATTAGGATTCTTTTGTTCTTGAGGTATTTTTCATGCCTTATGAGTCTGCATCTGATTGTCCGGCATCGCATGCGAGTAGTGGCAGACTAATCCCAAAAAAACCATATCAGAGGCAATTTTATGCACATTACATAATCCGTTCCCATTATAGGTAATGGGCGGGACATAATAAAAAGGTAAATTAATATAACGTTTACCTAATTTATCTTTGCATTTTTTACCCGCGTCGTTTTAAAATTAATTAGTGGAACTGATAAATTTCCAATATAATTGATTATTAATATTACCGATGAAGTTACCCAAGGGGGGGACATTCTCCAGTTTCTTACAAAAACAATTTAATTAAATAATTTCAACTGGCCAATTTACGTTATTGCTCCACATTGCAACAGCCGTCAAGATTTAAAAACATTCTAACCAATTTCTTTAAAGTTATTTTTTAAAATTATGTTGTCCGTTTCATGGATGTCTCTTTTTTTTTTAGTAAGATTTGACCTAGAATGCTGTGCTACACACGAAAATTACATTGCAGTTTAGGATACAATGTTTGCGGAGTCCTAACTTCTTTTCTAATATGATTGACAATACAAAAATTAGCCCACTCATGTATATAGCTTTTTCTGAGATTATAATGGGCATAGGTTATTTGAATAAAAGCTCAATGTGTGACTTGTAGTTAAAAATCTTACTCGCTATCTAATGTTCTTACTAAAATACGTTTGTAAGCTGAAGACTCTTACAAAAAGCTTTATAGATTTGATTGACGAACAACCTTGCGCATTGATTGCATTTGGCTATCCACGCCCACAAGAGTTTCCCCACGACTCTACAAAAACGCTACTTCAATAATTTCGTCTTTATGTTTTGAAATAAGTAAGCCATTTATCTCGATAGATTTACCGATAAATTGCCTACTCAATGAACTAAAATTATCTCCTCCTTGGTTATAGTCCTACATCCCCCCTCCTCTGAGAATAACGTAAATAACTTATTTTCTGTACTGTATGGTGAACAAAATTATTTTTTAAAATTTATGGTTTGACCGTTAAACTATAGTTTATTTTTTCACGCAGGAGAAAGCGAAAAACAACTACTGCCTTTTTGTATTCATTAGAAATTATTATTTAGTGTATTCAAACCAAATACTGCCTCAGAAACGCAAAAAAAATGTTTCCTAGCACACCAAGCACAGAAACTACAGTAAAGGTTAAAACGAACATTGTTAAACAGTATAGGCCCTATGGAAATATATGTTTTCAGAAAAAGACTTTATTAATTTTGAAAATTTAAATATTTAGAAATTGTAACAAGTTAAAACAGACGTGCGCTTTTTACTTCAATTCGTTTCGCGATGTGGTGAAAGATTATATTTTTACTTAACTCACATTATGGGCTGTGTGAGTGTAAACGAGAACAAGTTTTTTTGGCGTTCGTGAGAAATCCGCGACATCCTTTTCGTATGTGTAGCTGCAGAAAAATGAACCTTTTCTTTATATATGAAGCTTACGTACTCCGATGTATGTCACTGCGATGGATTTGAATGGGAAATATGATAACTACAACAAAATTGATTACAATATTGACACCCACAGAACGTCCTTAGTATTGGGTTTTTTAATTGACTTTCCAACGAATGTATAATTTTCATCTGGTTGCTTAATTTGTTTTCGAAAATCAAAAAATTATATTATCCTCAGCGTTTTTGATATGAACTTTTTGTCATTAACAGATAGCTTCACTATAAATACGCCAAAATAGATGTGTGACGTATAACATTTGCCTGTTATTTCTTAATTTCTTAACACAATACACCCAAATCCCCCTAATAATTATATAACATATAACAACGTAAATTTGCAGTCATACAAAATTATAGTTTTGTATGCCTTTATCACAGATCGTGTACACAGAAATCATTAACATTTTAAGTCTGTTGCCGAGTTTTATTTTTAATTGGAATACGAACTAGTAATCATATTATTAAATAATATAACATTTTTGAGAAGTAAAGTAAGAGGAAGACACCACCAAAGTAAAAATTAATTTTACAAATATTGTATTATTAAATTGATTATATATTTGAAACTATGAAGGTTGGCAGTTGGCAGTTGCCTGCCCGACAAAGTACCACCTGAATCTCTGACAAAGGGGCGCCTTTGTAACTGTTTAGAGGAACGAGGATCCCTGGGCCTATAAAAATACGACGAGAAATGTTCTAATTATTTGGCGGCGGTCCCTCCTTTCTTACCGACGACTTATTCACCACTACTTACTTGGGGTCAGGCCTGCCGGCACGACCGACGAGCTCCCTTGCGTCACACTTGTCCTTTATCAGCTGTTATCACAACACAAGCCTCTGTGTGCCTGTCTGTCTATCTGTCGACGTCTGCATCTCTTATGCCCTTGGCTCTTGCCCTTACTGTTTGGTACATTGGTAAATTGCCATAATCTTAGCACTTCAGGTATCTGACATTGGTTTCGCAAAAAGTAACGCCCTTGAGTCATCGATATTTTATTGCACAACGAGTTCTACATGTCCATAAAATCGAGATTTTCAAGTGCTGCAATGTTTATTTTTATTTTAACTACAAAAATAAATATTTTTTTTGCAGAAAGAAAAAATATATCGATTCGCCAGCAGCTTCCAGCAGTTTTCCATCAGTTTCACGTCCCGTATAGATTTTTGAGCTACCCTAACAACACCACACTTACTTTAATAGCGGTACCTGAACGTCATATAACACTCCGTACTTTAAGACCAAGGCAATTATTACAATCAGCTGTATTTGGTGGTATGGTTTTTACTTATGACTTTGTGGTCTAGATGCACGCCTAATATCAATATCATATAATAAAGCCTTTAATAAATTTAAAAGCAAAAGTTTATTAAATTCTCCTGTAATCGAGCGCGGTGTAATTCTTATCCATAATGACTTTTGGTTTTAATTTAAATAGTCTCCCTTATGAACCTATTATTTATAGTAAGAGAAAACTCTTTTTGGTAACAGCTCATATATTAGTTTAAATAGCTTGTGGAGACACACAATAAAAAAGCCTCATTTTTGGATATGTATGTGTTTTTTAAAACTTATTAAAATTCATGACCATTTTAAAGTTATTTGAAAAATAATTCAGGTCGGATCTATCATGAGTCCACTCTAAATGCTTGATGCACCTTTACTGAAAATGCACCTGTGAAATGTTCCCCAACCATGGGGTAAAAAATGAACCCACCCTTTTTATTACTGGAAAGAATGAGCGTTCGTTCTAGGTTACCACTGTTGTAGACGCGAAACTTGTTATGGCAATCAAATAATCAAACTGATTATGGTTTTTGTGGGTATAGAAATTCGTAAAACAGTAGTTGTAACGACATTCTAACATATGTATTCTTTCATTTTAAAATTTACACAGTTTTCGTTTTTTAAAAGAAACCATCAAATAATCAATTTTATTTTAACACTAGAATTAACCTTAAAATGCAATGTCATATTTATAAATTGGCATTTCTACTTACATGGTTTCAAAAATCAAGCTTAATAAATTAATTAATGGTTTACATATTTTTGTCTAATAAAGTGAATAGAATCGTTTTATTAAAAACACTATCTGGACCGAAACATCGTTTGTCAAACACATTTCTCTGAAATGGATAGGAATAATATAATGGTGTAACGGCAAACTCAGTCATTCCATTATTTTCTAAAGTGCCAATAAGTCTTTACATTTCTTTTTTAAATTTAAACAATACAAAAGGTATCTTAATCAATTATAGAATTAAAATACTGATATATTATACAAGTCAATGAGCTAGCGCGATTTTTGGAAACAGGTTTTAGTGTCATACTGGTAAAACATTTTTTAAAATCCTACTATTAGGTCTTGTGATATGCAAAAAAAAAAAATAAAGTTAAATGTGAAATTTGAGAGAGATTTCGTAACTACGTTCGACTTTACGTAATTAAATTTCTTAGGGCCTTCGTTATAAGCAAAAAACAACTGTTACAACAGCAGCCCGATACCAAAGATCCTCTTAGGTGTACGCGGCACAGGACAGGTTTCCTCAGCTGAGGAGTAATTGCAGGTGGAGGGGGGGATGGTTATGAGACCTGGTGATTATTTACATACCAAGCCAGGAAATCGCAATGTATTTTGCTTAATTGATCTATCGCACAGACTCATTTATCCTACTTTGACACAGCAGCGCGCCGGGTAGGCTCCTCGCTAGTATGGAGAAAAAAATCGCTCTGGCAGGTATTTCTGTAAACGGCGATTTACTTTTCAGCTATATATTTAAAAAGGAATTAACTGTGGTTGATTGTTAATATAAAATGTAATTT
>NW_025784882.1:0-23172 GCF_021130785.1 Homalodisca vitripennis | reverse complement strand
TTATTATGGGATCTGATTTTCCCCTCAGGTAAACAATAAACCAATTTTTAGACTAGTATCACGGTATCTTTAACATGGGTTGTAACCACAGCATACGATGTATAGAAATTTTCGTTTCTCTTTAGTGTATAACTATTTCAATACTACAGTAATAAGACTTTTCCAGCACAGATACGAGCTATTATTACTTTTAAAAAACCTTTTTTCTCCAGGGTCTAATGAAATTAGCCGTGATAAATATTTCCTCATTTGAAACACAAATCAATTTTCTAGGAATGTTGAAATAATTTGTAATTTTGACAATAGGAATCAGATGTTGCAAATGAGAAAAAATTACGGATAAAGCAAATCCTTGGATTTGAATAAGCAAACTCCAACCATTCATTACAAACTTAGCTGTGTTATTTTATTTCTGTTAAAACGTTTTAAATAACCACTAAACAAAATAGGCTTATCTGATTATTTTTTAAGATAGCGTTACTTTTTACTTAAAGTAAAAATAATTCAAGATAACTATTTAATTTACGGTTGAAAATAGTTCATATGCTTAAAGCATGATATGTATTTTTCAAGATATTGTTTTAGGTAATTTTTTTATCTAATATGTAAGTTTGCTTTTAAAAGTATTATTTTGACTTGTTTTCCCCAATATATAACTCCCTTAGAAAAGTATTAATGTTTTGGAATTGAAATGCTGTTATAACTTTACCTCTTAGTCCTCTACATCGTTATTTAAAATGGGAAAAAAATCACGTCCATATGCTATGTTTACATTGGTGCGATTTTGCGTGCGTTTTGAGGGCATGCTGCAGCAAGCGCAATGCGCTTAGCGCACGTGGACGCATGCGGAGAAGAGTGCTTGTTTTCCGGGAAAACAGTCTTCTTTTCTGAATCGCATGCTGCAAAGCAAGCAGCTTTCCATAATTTTGGATATTCGTGCGTTCCAAACCGTGCGTGCATATATTTATTTTATTACAGTTGTTATTATGTTTTTGTTTTGTTTATATATTAACAGGATGTCTTCAGAGATAAACAAACTGTTGATTTTATAGAAGGCACTACAGACACTATAGTGTATTGTGGGACATAAAGGTACAAGTGTTATACCAATAAAAACAAACGTAATGCACGGGCTTACCATGCACTAGGTGAGAAGTTAAACAAAATGAGGTGAAAAAAAGGTTGTTAAATCCATAAAAATTAAAAACCTTTGTTTACATATTTTTCAAAAAGAACAACAGAAAATTGTCGCCAAAGGAAAAAGTAGGTTGGCCAGTGCTGATTGGACGTAATATAAAAGTTCCTAGGTTTTGCCTACAAACCACTTGTAATTTCTCGGAGGACACTCAATCTACTCCAAGAACGAAGAAGGGACTCCCTTAGAGGATACGACTTCACCGAAGAAGTTGAAATTGGGGAAGACAATTGTTGAATTGTAATACTCAGCAAACAGTATTTTTCCGGACGTTGTATTTGGACATGTTTGCCAATCCAAGGGGCGCCCAATAGCAATCGTGGATAATCCAAGACCTTCATTAAAATCATGGGAAACATAATTTCCATTCGTTCCTCGTTACGCAGGGAGCTGTAAAAAGAAAGGTCCTAAGTTAAATTTTCGATAATACGCTTTCATAAAGGTGTAAACAAAAACTTATGTATGCTTTTTTTCTTTCAGGATGTAAGGACCAACACAACCAGAAAAAGAAGCACCTGAAAATCAAAGATTACGAGCATCGTCTTTCTTGTCGACAGCGAAAAATTTCTCCCAACAAAACCCCCCCCACCACAGACCTGCAGAGGAATTAAAAGAAAAAATAGATGAATTGATGGGAAAAAAAAGAAGAGGCTGCCTTCGGGATTTTTTGAAGTAAGCAAGCTAATATCATCTGAAAAGGATGACTGTTCTATATTTGGAGGATTTTTTTTTAGGGTGATGTGATAGCAACCCATGCTAAGGAAGTATGGACTCCGGCGCCGTAACCAGGCAATTGCCAGAAATAGAATACAAATAATTTGAATTTCGATTTTGAAATGCAGGAAATGAATAATTCTTTACAAAATAACACATTAAGCTCCTCGGCCCCTCTTCAGATTCATTTCTTATGGTACCCACTGACGTAACCTACCATTAGTTTCCTCAACTTCAAATTTCCACAGAGAAAACCCAGCATCCAAGTAATGGTGCTTGGGGAAGTACAGCAGTTTTTGTGTTTTAACCTTGATAATACTGAGTAAATAAGTGTTTTAGTAGGGTAATAATGTATGTAAATAAAAACTTTATTACTTGACAAAATCTTGGAGTGCTTCAATTATTGCCTTTAAGACCCCTAGCATTCATCGACGGAAATCAATGGCCTTAGATACTTTAAACAGGTACATTAAAGTTGGCAAATGAGTCACCTGTTGCTAAATATTCTTAGACATATCGCTAGTCTGATACTCAGGAGGAAACAGTCTTCTCTGAAGGTAGTATTTTTCTTCTCTATTTTTGCTCTGACTAATTCTAAAAGGGTTATATAAAGTTTTCTCTAACTCATTCCTCTGGTGAAAAGTTTTGAATAGACAACTTTCATTCAGTTCCAAACCGTTCCAAAATACCATTATTCCTCCTTTTAAAATAATCACACCATCCACATAGACCTAAACTTTCTTGTTACGTTTACGCACTTTTGACAATAATAAACACGCTACACTAATACCAGCTAACACAGCGTCACTGTCCATTTTAACACTAAATAATTATTAATAGACACTGCGTCAAAGCATACAAATACCGCTAAAATGTAAACAGCAATGAAAGCATGCGTCAAAAGAATGCTTGGAAAAAAGCGATGCGCTTGACGCAAAGACGAACAAAAAATTGAAAAAGAAAGTTGAATCGAAAAATCTCACAAGTGTAAACATAGCTATTGGGAGTCTTGATTTTTAAGTCATCCCTGGACTTTTAAATTTAACCATAAAAAACCTGCATTTTTTAAATAGGCCAAGAATTAGTTATATGATGTCCATCCATGGAATTTGGATGGAAGCTTTTATTAAATCTTATTACCAAGAAAGTTTTTAAACAGGCACTTAGGCCAGAGACACGAGACCATTTTGCTATTCTTCAGGCGTACCTGATCGCTGTAAGAAATATCTTCTATGTTCTATTTATTCGTGTCTGTCTGTCCACAACCTATCTCAAGAACGAAATTGACTATATACTCGTACTTGAAGATGAAACTCCAGCAAATTCTTTTTTACGGGAGCGTGAACTGGCCTAACTCACCTACTTGGGTACTGATGCAACTTCATTTTTTATTCATTATATAACTTGTTTTAGTATCTGCAGCTCTCTTTATTTCACCATTATGAATAGTTTCATTTACATTTACGAAAACTTATAGTGTTCATTATATTATGTTTAATATCGAAAGTGTTTAGCGTATTCTAATTATTTTTACCATATCCTGGCCCTTGGTTATGTGTCCTTCTAATTCCCCTGGCGAATGGATACACAAATTGATGATTTGAACTGAACCAACCGACTTCTTGAATTTGTCAGCTTGAACAACTAAGAGGGACATATTCCATAAACTAGACAGCAGAGCCCTCAAAGTTAGTATATCTCCTCCCTGGACAGGCAAATACTGGGGATCATCGAACATGTTGCGAAGGTCACACATAAACAAGACAATGTGTGAGGAATATGTGGAAGTGCGAAATGGTTGGTCTAAAATACGAGGAGGTGCTCGGGTCTTCGAAAGAGACAGCCAGGTCAGACGACAATGTAACATCGTTATCGCTGGAATTAAAGGAAATTAAGGATGCCATGTTCTTGTAGAAGATCTATTACCGGCCATCATTGAATGTCCACAATCTGGCGCGAAGAGAATCGGACCTGCAAGTGCCTACCGGAACTAAGTGACCCCACGAGCTTTTGATGAAACTTTAACAGCGGATTTTTCTACAGAGCCAGAAACAGTGTAAATCCTGGGATAAAAGGAGAGTCGGCTGGTGTAATCTCCCACAGATGTAAACTTTTGTCTACTTGATAGATCTTTGGAATTCAGTGGAGTCTTACACCTAAGGTTTACTGTTCACATTAGTAAATTAATATAGAAACAGAGAAGCACCCACATCCAAGCCGTATTAGCCATTTTTTATAATTTCTGGTTTAATCAATTAATTTAAGCCAATTTTAATTAATCCTTTTGCTTATAATTTTCTGTACAATTTTAAAAACCGCTAAAGATAAATACAAATATAAAGAAATCACTTTAATTTTAAATGTCAACTGTAATTACAAGTTGGTTTTTATTTTTAGTAAATTTGGAAATAAGCAGTTGCTGGACGAACAGTTGAGATATATTTAAAAGCCAATTGTTCCTCACAGAATTAGAACATTCCTACCTACGAAGCGACAGTTGTCATGATAATAGCGGGACATATCTCGATACCCCTGAGACGCAACAGACGTTTGAGTAAGTTTCAAGGAAGTTACCGATCTCATGAGTATACTTTAACAGATAGATAAATATTAAAATATATTTAATTAAATAAGAGTCATCAAAATAAAACACATTGATAAATTAATATTATATATTCTGGTTTTTTTTTTGCTAGTTAACCCAATATCAAATAATTATAGCATCAACAAAAACAAAGCTTTACCATTACGCATAGTGTGATTATTAATAATTGGGGATAAGGAGATTAATTATATGTCCTAAAAGTAAAATTAAAAGTATACGTCTATAATGATCTATTGATTGAACAACCCTTATTACAACTATATTAGTTTACTATACTATACTAATAATAGTTATAGAAACTAATATAGCTGGTTGTTATTCCATAACAATAAGTGGTCCTTTGTTTAAAATTTGATACGGATTAATTTGCAAAAATTGTATTTATGTGAAAGGATAATAGTAATATCGAAAATATTAAATTTTTTACAATAACAAAAAAAAATGGAACACTAAGTTTTCAATATATTGGAAATCTCCTTCTCTTCAGGTTGTCCAAAAACACATGTGAAGAATAGGAAAATAATTCCCAATTTCCCTTATTTTTAAAATTCGTTGAGTTTCGTCGTTATTATTTAACATATAGTTAGGGTTATTATCAATCACCGATTCCATCCTTCGGCATAAGAAATCTATATTCAGCGTACGGATATTACTCGAATCTTACATAAGTCATACTGAGTAATCTGAAACTATTGATTTGTAACCAAAAACCTTTTGCGTATTAAGAGTGGTAGAGCCCAAAAGGAAGCTTAAGTGCAAGCTGCAAAAGAAAAGTATCTATCTCGAAGTATGTCTCAATGACGTCAGACACGATGCTACTATTGAGGAGGACGTGCCGCTTGCCAACTGCCTAGCAGCATTAAAACTCTGACAAGGCAATTTGCTGCGTAGTGACGTCCAGCGTATACGGGGTTCAAGATTGTGGGTCTGGTTGTTAACAGATTATATTCTTTTCACGAACTGGAACAAGTTTTATTCTTGTAAAAAATTCAATATTCTCATGTTATTTAGACACCTTACTTATGGTATGTTATATTTTTTATTTTGATTTTGTATTAATATATCCATAGCTAGTTTGCATTATATAGTGCCGGGCTTTAGTGAATCCGACCTTGAGCTTTTAACGCCATAACAAACAGAGGCCAAGTTTAACGCCCTTATTTTTTTATGTACACATACGGAAAGACGGCTAATAAAAAAAACTCCTATTCGCTAAAACCAAGCTTCCTATTCAAAGTATATTGTATAATTTCTTGAATTTATTGAACGGGGAAAGAAGGAACGAAAAAATATATTTAACAGTACGTAGGCGACTCTTTACTACTTTATAAAGGTTTTTAAATAAAAGTCATTTGTTTGAAAATTAAGCGTGAAGCATGACTATACCATTCTGTAATATGTTACAAAATCGTGCACTTAAAGACTTTTCTGACACCTGAAGGAAAATAAGCGTTTTCTAATCCTTAATCCTAAATTCCGGTTTTATTTTGATTTAGAATATGGTGGAATGTTTCAAATTCAGTTTTTTCCTTTTAAAGCTTTTAATTTTCATATCAGAGTTGGCAACCGATGGTACGTTGTACCAGAAAATAAAACCTCTAATTGGTAATTATTATAACACTTCCTCGACCAGCAAAGTTTAAACATTGTGATTAAGATGTTTTTGTTTTTATTATAAAGTCCTTTAAAAAACGATAACCTCGTGTGAGTTTAAAAAAAAGTTGTTTCTGTGATAAGCAAGAATTACACCTTTCACACTTTCACAAATTTTAGGTTGTGGTAGACAGTCCTAATTTGTGGTAGGTTTCATAAATAGGATTTCTTGTTAATTCAATAAATGTTTTTAGTGTTAACAGACACACTTATTCATAAGCTAAAAATAAAAGTTCTATCAAACTAATTAATTTATGTAAAACTATTACAGTTTTTTCAAACACAAAAAGGCAAAAGTAGGTCCGAAATAAAATATAATTTCAGCAAAACTACATTCTCGTGTACTTGATATTTGAATTTAATATTTAAAATCGGTTAAAATCAATGTAAAAAGTCATTCGCCGGCCGTAAATTCAAAGCTAGATACTGACATGTGTTCTAACGTATGCAGCCAATAATTTCATTCAGCATGTTGCTGGTATATTACGATCCAGCGAAATATACGGTCACGTTATTTCAATTTGGGGCACTAACACTCCAATTCACTTATACACCACCTGCACGTGTATTGATTTTTTAAATTATGCATGAGGGATTTATCCATACTAAATAATACAGTATTCGCAAAGCACCAATATCATGCAAGCAGTCCTTTTTATTTAATAATAGACATTTGTTTATACTATCAAGTCACCTTAGCTATCATTATGAGCCCAATGCTTATACTCTATTAAGAAATTTGCATTTTGTAAACGTGCTTTCTATAGTATGTGAAGCATTGTACTAATTGTTTACCATTGCATTAAATATTGTTGGAAGGAAAGCTTCTTAAATGTCTAGAACAAAAAACCCTGTACGTATCGAGGCTAAACATTAAAAAAATTAGTAAAATTATAGCTAAATATATGATTTAACGAAGGAATTTATCCCACCCTATCCTATCCATCTGCCCATCCTGCACCTCTCTTTTTGTTTCAGATGATTCCTTGCCGCACCCCCACAGGAAGTTTTACCCATATTGAGCTTTCTTCCAGTCTAGTCACCAGTCGCTAGTTGGTTACAGGTAATTTTGTAATGTTTGAGACAAACTCTATTCAGGCTATCAATATTCATCCGATGCTCTTAGCTCTATTAAGGACTCTGGTATCTTTGGTAACCTTGCTTTTTATGAACCAAAAGAAAATTCTATTGTTATATATCCATGGAAATATTTGTAAAAAGAAAACATCTGTGTTAAAGTTTCAAAAAATATCATCTTTGAGTATGTCAAATTTGTTGAGATAAAGTTAAATTAGGGAATATCATCATATTTAAATGTGTGAGATATTTAACCGCCTGCATACTTAATCGTGACAAATGATAAATAACACCTAGGTAGCATAATTGTTTCCTGATTTATACTGGGAGGAGTACCAACACTCATTCCATAAGAGCTCTCAGAATTACGTTATTTTATCGTATAGTGTTATATTTGAATCCTCAAAAGAGATGCATCGTAAAGGAAGTATCCGTGAAGCTTAGTGTTTACAAAGAGCTTTAGTGAAACTCAACGTGAATAGGGCTTTAGTAAGGAATCATACTTTTTCTTACCTCTGTAACAATTTGCTGGGCATCCGGATTTAGAATTTTTAATGTTGCCCTCAAGAACTTTATATTGCCTTTTAATTTCAGGTTTTAACTGCATTATTAGATTTTGTAAGATCATTAGATTTTAGTTTATATTAGTGGAAGATTGTTTTGACAGTTTTTGACTTCCAATTCTCCATTATAATTTGAAATCTCGACTGACTTTGTAGTGTTACTTTTGACAGAGCAATCCTATATAATCAAATTCATTACAAACGAGCAACTATATCATTTAAGTTGAAACAATTTTGTAAGTTTTAATTAATCAACTTGCAATAATCAGAAGGTTTTTTGTTTTTTTTGAATCTCAATTTCATATAACTTTAACACTCCAAACGGTAAAGCTGCAATCCCCATTTTAAACTAAAGGCCATAAATAGTTTATATTAGTTCAAGTAATTCCTGTCCAGCTCGAGAATGCGTGCAGATATGAGATAGTGCGTTATCGCTCCGACGGTATCAAGGTCAAGGCTACCTCGTGTTCGAATTACTTCGGGTAGTGACTTACAGTTTGCGCCTGTCAGTTTAGGATATTTTGTATTGAAAATTGTAAAAAGTTGAATCTGTGCCGTCTGTAGTAAGGTGTGTGATGATGCCTGTGCTATTAAAGTGTGCTGGGATGTGTTGGGGCGTGTAGTTTCAGCATCATGCCAATTGTGTTAAGGCTGACGGGAAGAAGAATTTACGTTCCAACAGGGAGTGGAGGTGTAGAGACTGTGGAAACATGACTCCAAACAGCCGGTAGTGCTGATTCTGCATCTTCTGGTCATAGTGATGTTGACCATAGACTTTATAGTTAAGGTTATGGAGTCTTTCAAAAACGGAAGTTTTTTCATAAGACCTAAAAAGTTTTGAAAATGATATGTTGGAACAACCGAAATCCGGACAATGTCTTCATCGTTAAAATTGATTCTTAAACTGCTTTAATGGAAGGAATTATAGATACCCAATTTGCTGACCGCAAGAGGGAGAACGCGGAATTTGGGCGATGAGGAAAAGAGGGAACTCGAGCAGTATTCAAGAAGAAATTAATATCGAGATCAGCTGGTGTGCCGATGACGGATGGTAGAACGCATGGGAGGCGGTGGTGAAGGACGTGGGCGCGGCGCTGGGGTTGCTAGGTTTGAGCCTGCTGAGGTCGCTGCCCGCACATCGCGTGCCGTCTTTTAAAAGGGGGAAGAGAGCAGTCCAATCATCGTTCAATTCAACAACCGAGCCAGAAGGGACCAGTGGATCGCTAAGTACCGGGAAAAGAGACAGCTGACTGCCAAGGAGATCAACCCTGCGTTCCCAAGTTCGAGAGTCTTCGTGAACGACCACCTGTCACCTGCCAACAAAGCAGTTCTACGCCAGGGTGAAGCAGCGATGCAGAGACGTCGGCTACAGCTTTGCTTTGGTGCCGGGATGCGAAGTTCTTCGTGAAGAAGTCACCCGACGACCGCCTGATGAAGATATCAACGTTGGCTGACATAGAAAAAAATCAAGTAAAATAATCTTTAATATATTACTGTTTTTTAGGATCTAATTTTATTTTTATTATTTTTTTGTTTGTTGATAAAGTATGTATTTGTTTTACCCTTATTTTATTTGTTAAGAATTTTGTAAAAAATAGCCATAAGGACTGATTGTGAAAACTTACATAACAAATACAGTTTAGAAAAGCTTTTTCGATGAGCAAGGGAATGTTTTTAATCTGGTTTACACAAATATTAGAAGCATAAGGAAGAATTTTGATGCTCTTCTATTAGAATTAAGCCAAATAAAACAAAAAATTCATTTTATTGCCTTGAGCCGAAATTTGGATAAATTTCAGATGAAATTAACTTTTACCAGATACCCGGATATAATGTTTTTCATTGTTGTAACGACCGCATTACAGAGCCGGAGGTGGTTGTGTGTTATGTCGTTGAAAAATATAAGCGTTGATCAATTAAATTTTAACTTCAACACTGCTGACGCTGTATTATTAAAATTAACTTTTAAAAATTATTTCTTTAAATTGTGCTGTTTGTACAGAATCCAGAGTTTTTCCAGAAAATCAATTTTTAAGTGAGTTAAGCACGTTTTTGTCTAATTTAAGCAACAATGCAATATTATTGGGTGAACATAAATATAAATACTTTAGTGGATAACAGCACTAGTCAAAACCTATTTAAACCTTCTAAACTGTTACGGTTTTGTTTCAACTGGCAAATAAACCAACACGAGTTTACAGATGTCTCTAAGACGTGCATTGACCACATGTTTTATAAGAGATAGATATTTAAGTAACTTTGAATGTGGTGTCATTGATGTAGGTTTAACTGACCATAGCTTCCTGACTTTAAAAAATTAAACAGTTCTTACAGAACATTGATTCTGTTAGCAGTAGACCTACAAACAATAGTCATAGTATACCAGATTATAAACAGATTACAGAAAGATTACAGAATGTTGACTGGAGTAGTTGTTATGAAGCAAAGGATGTTAACGTAGGTTTTAATATTTTTCATAATATTTTGTCTAGAATTGTAAATAACTGTCAAAAAAGTGTAAATATAAACAGTAAAATTAAAAAAAGCAACTTCTATCAGCCCCTGGATAAATGCCAGACTTTTAAACAAAATAAATAGGAAGAAAAAATTGTACAAAGTGTACAAAAAAAGACCGTATGATATTGCTTTTAGACAGTATTACAATAACTTTTGTAAAAAAATTATCAAAACGAAATAAATAATACAAAAAACAATTATTATTCCAAGAAAATTGAAGAGTGTAAAGGTGATACGTCACTTCAGTGGAAGATAATAAATCAAATTAGTGGCGCAAAAAATAAAAAGGGTGTTGAAAAGATTGAATTAGATAACGGGGAAAACTATTTCGGACCCTGCCGCCGTGGCGCAAGAGATAAGCAAATACTTTCATAACATTCACTCAAACTCGGATAATGAGATTAGGCCAATTACAGTTGGCGAGTAGAGTAAATTCCTTTTTTGTGTCCACCAACCACGGCGCACGAAGTAGCCTCAATAATAAATAGCTTAAAAAAAATAAGAAATCCTCGGGTTTTGACAATATCACCGTTTTTATTGATAAAACAAATAGTTTTTTTCAATATGTCTCACCTGTTTTATCACACATTATAAACTTAAGTCTCGCAAACGGAATTTTTCCTGAAAGTTTAAAACTAAAGCATAGTCGTCCCCATTTTTAAAAATAATTCAAGCAAAAAAAAATTGAATAACCTCCGCCCAATTATTCTTTTGTCAGTTTTTTCAAAAATATTTGAGAAGATTATGAAAGTGCGATTAGTTCAGTATCTTAATAGTATAAAATTTTTTTAGCACTAAGCAATATGGTTTCACAAAGGGAAAGTTCTACTGAAGACGCTCTTATCAATGTAACAAATTTTATTTACAAATAGTTTTAACGAAGGTGAAAAGATTACGGGATTATTCATAGATTTTAAAAAAAGCGTTTGATTTAGTAAATCACAAAATACTTTTATGCAAATTAGAATCAATAGGAGTAAGGGGAAGTGCTCTAAAATGGTTTGAAACATTTCTAACTGGAAGCGAAGCAGCGTGTAAAAATACAAAACTCTTTAAGTAGCCCTACTGTTGTCAGAGCTGGAGTGCCCCCAAGGTTCCGTGTTGTCTGCTACTCTTTTTTTAATATTTATAAACGATTTACTAGAATCAAATTTCTGTGGAATTCCAAGCGCTTTTGCCGATGACATAGCTATTTTTTATTCTAAAAAAAAATATTCAGGATATATTCGTTTAACATCTCAAATGATTTGCAACTTTTGAGGCTTTGGTGTTATAATAATAAAATGGAAGTAAATGTAAAAAAGACCAAAATATGTAAATTTTCATTTTAATGGATTCAGTTTCTTGTCAAATTTAAAGTACCACAAATTAGACTGCGTTTTGACATGAATTGTGACTGCTTGGTCCATAAATAAAAGAATTTAGTTTCAAATATCTTGGAGTTATTTTAGATGAAAGACTTACATGGAAAAACATGTACATTCGATACTTACACAACTGAAACCAGCTTTGAGAAAAATTCTATTTTTTGAAAAACTTTTGTAATGAAGTTTTATTGAGAACTCTTTATTTTGCGTTAATACATTCAAAATTACAGTACGGGATTCAATGCTGGGGAGGAACTTTTAAGTATAAAATTGAAAAAATACGTGTTCTTCAAAACTATTTTATAATAATAATTCTTAGAAAACAAAAGAGAGAAAGTTCTTTTCCATTATACCATCAATTAAAAATTTTACCAGTACAGCACCTGTTTGTTTACAAGGTTCTACGCTTGTTTTTACATTAAAAGTGGTGACACAGGAACAAACCAACTTTTTTACAGTACAAGAAGTTTGCAGTAATAATGTTTTTAGAGTGCCTAGAGTTAGAAAATCACTATTCAGACAATCTTTTATTTATGGATAGGCCCAAAATATTTCAATAAACTACCAATTAATATAAAAGTATGTTCAAATATTAGAGCTTTTTCTCGGGAGGTGAAATACTGGCTGTTTGGTTACGATGACTTAAGTTTTCTAAACAATGTGATTATGTTAAGATAAATATAGGCTACGTTTTGTTAAAAGGAAAAAATGGAAGATTCGGCAGTTATATGATTACTTTAAATTTTGTTTTTGTTTTCTAATATTAATAATGTTTTAGTTGTAGAATGTATAGAATAAGTAATTTTAAGTTCTCAAATTATGTATGCAATCTTCACACAGTTTGGTGTTAGCATAGTGTATATAGTGTATAGTGAGCACAGACGGCACAGAGCGTGGTGCTGCTCTTATCAAAGGACAGTTACTTTGCTGGACTGAACAATATTCATGTTTTTGTTTGTGTAGCGCTGGCCACGCTACTTGAAACTGTGGCAGTGTAATTCCTGTCTACAACTCCTGTAAAAATACCTGTATTTATTCTGGAATAAATCATTATTATTATTATTATTATTATATTATTATCATTATTATTAATTAAATAATCACGTAGAATTGTCCTAACTGTAGTCAATATTTTGACCATTTGATAAGAAGGATACATAAAAAAACCTTGGTTGATATAATTAGATACAATTACAAACCAATTACAAATAATTAGATACAATTACACAGTAAAATAGATACAAATTATCCATCTTTATATTATAATTTCGGTTAAAAAATGTTTCATTTCTATAATTTCCTGTTGTTTTTTGAAAAGAAGCCGGAAAATTTCAGCTACTTCTAAAAGGACCATTGCACTTCTTCCGGAGCGATATAATCTTCTTGACGATTAGGGTTGCGGGTAAGGGCCGTCTTATATCGAGATTCATGAGGAAGGATTTGGGGCAATCGATTTCAGCCACGTCTTCCCTTGGAAGAAGGAGAGAACCATGCTCTCTACCAAGCCTCTCCTCTCAAAGCGGGTAGTGGTAGAGTATGCCTTTGTGTCTGGGAAGCAACAAGCCCTTAACAATCATGGGGGTGCCTGCACCAACTACTCCAAAAGTCTAATCTCCCGCAAGTAGATCGATCCCTTGCACACCTAATATCTCGACGTGTGCGGTTAGGTCATAATTTTTGATCCTCCCTGGACATCCATAGGGATTGGCCTATATTTAAGATCGGTGTTTGCTATTCACTCAGTGCAGGTTCAACTGTGGAAAATATAAAACAGCCCAGAATTGAAACCTTCCTGAACCTTAGTTTCAAGGACAGTAAGGTTTGTAAACTGTTTTGAAGGTCTAAAAGCAGTTTGTATTGGTTTAAAGTATAGGTAACCATATTTAAATCACATGAATACTATCATAAGTATTACCTTTAGTTTTATAAAGAGCCTAATAAGAACAATAAATAAATTGCCGTTATCCAAACACGATTTCAGATATTTCAAGCATATTTTACTAAATGTTTTAAATTAATAAATTACCGAATATATTTAATTATTAAAACTTGTGTCCAATCGGCTTTCATTTTTTTTTTTTAATTTTTTACACGCGTCTATGGTAATGAAACAGGGTATCCTAAATGGGGTATAAGACATAAGATTTATGAGATGTAGTATGCATTCATCCGCTTGAGGCAACATAGTTAGTATTAGGTATAATCCTAGGATCTAGGGCAATTTGGTTGTGTTTTCTATAATACATATAATTCTCAGAACTTACTAATGGAACCTAGATACATGTGAGTATATAATTTAGTCAATTGATGGATTATTCATCCAGTGAGAAATTACTCTCTTGTGATTGTTACTAAAAAATCAGTAAAAAAAAAAAAACCAGGAAGAATAAAAGTTTAAACCACTTTGTACTTAGCGAGTTGAAAATCCGCACCAAGAAACCTTTATTAATAACTTGTTGTGTACTCAAAGGGACTTGTCTGATGGTCTTTGTTTGTGTTGAGCTCTTTCCTCTTCGTTGGTCGTTTTCTTTATTCCCCAACTAAATACACTCTGTTTATAACAGTCTTATTTTGCTTCCTTTACTTTTCCTCCCTAATATATTATTGCCTATGTTAAGGGGTTGTTCTCTTGAGTTCAGTCTCAATTGTAGGTATGTAATTTTTCAATAGGTTTTGGTGCCTTAGGGAGATATTTCCGTTTGTTTGTCCCTTTTCAGACCTTAGCCGGTTACTTATTTTGATTTATGGTTTTCTTTTTACAAATTATAGTTCGCTTGGTCCATATTTCCTGACGTAATGTTGAAACGTTTAGGTCTGGACCAGTACGGTATGCTGAGCGTCCCATAGGCTTAGGAATTTTTATGATCTTCTGTAATTGGTTTGTCTAGAAATGAAAAAATCTAGATAAAGTAAATATTTAAAAATTAAGTTACCAAAATATAATTTAAATTTACATGCTTAGACTACCAGCATTGTAATTCTACGTGAGGTGGAATTATTGATATAAAAACCATAAATCCTATTATGCCTCCTGCCTATAGTGCATCATGTAGGCAAAAATTTCAAGCTACTTTTTCGATTGTAAGGGAAATAATAAGAAAAATACCATAGAAAATGGCGATATTCTAAATGTATTATATGTTATCCCCTTATGCGAAATCATACAGGTTTCCAATTATTTTACATTTTACGTTACAAATGGATATGATAGGAATCGGCAAACTGTTAAACATACCTTCTCGAATATACCATGAACATTATTTGACTACGATAGGGAAATGTAACGATAGAAAACGTAAATTTATTAAAAACCTATACTAATGGATAACATTCCTATGGTTCATACTATCCATAATCGTTATCAAAATGTTTATATGAGACTTATTCTCCATCAGCAAAGGCAAAAAAATAAGTCCGGTATTTTTTTATATAAAGCTTTTTTAATATAAATAAATTTATAAATAATTAAAAACCTAAATTCACAACGCGTTCAATATTTTTTTAGTCATATTTACATAATAAGGTACCAACGTAAGCTCTCTTCAACATATTTTGATAATGTATATAGTTTATTACTTGGTGAAAGAGCATGCTATTTCTATTTCATCGTAAATTAAGACAATTATATTAGTAAATTGCTGTAGTAAGGTTTAAATGCTGACAATAGGATCAGGAGCTGCGAAGGAGGCGAAATTAACGAGAAGCAAATCCTGGGATTTACAAATGGAATTGGTATCTTTCTTACAATTTAGCTGTGTTGGCTGTAAAAACCTATTTAATAATCTAGTGAACATAATTGAACTTACTCTTTTAGTTTGTGGGATAGTTTGAAATAAAGTAACTCAATTGAATTATCGGCTTTGATAGTTTAAATTAGTGAAATTGAACATAGTGAATCTACGGTAATAGAGACATGTGAAATACCATCAGTAATGCACCTTTAATGAAACTGCTTGTGTTCATTGCGGTGATTCAACAATTCAACAACAACAAAATACTTTGGGGGTTCTTTATACTGTGTAAAATTTTAAATTTATTCATTATGTTTTATGAATATGAATCTATCCTCTTCTGAAAGTGTATACAGGAGTTTCACAAATTTTGAACTAGTCTATTAATGGGAACTAACCAAACATTTACTTGATGGTTTATGACATCTAAGTAGCCATTGTTAGTCATATTATAGCATAATTTGGCTGTTTTCCTCTTTTGTATACAATACTGAACACGTTTTTTCCATATAAAGATTTAATTTTACTAATGGGATAATTATATTTGCTATAAACCATTTATAAATTTCATAATATGATGTCACTATAAAATTGTTAATCGTAAGAATATTCCTTTTGTTTGTTCTTAAATTTTTTATTCATTCAAAATTTTTCGAGAATTAACAAGATAAAAAAAAACTGTAATAATGAGGTGTGAAATTGTGATATAAAATCGCATTAAAAAGTCATTTATACTTCTAAAGAAAACCAGAAATAAAATTCTTGAGACTTTCAGGGCGGTTGGGATATTTTCAAATCCACTTTTCTTCAATAGATGTCCTAGAGCACCCGGTCCACGTAGCGACTGTTGTCATAAAAACAGCGACTGTCTCTTGAGTCCTCCTGGGCGCAAGCAGCATTGAAATCAGCTATTAGGTATCACCGACATACTTTGAGGTTAAAAGGTATTAGAACAATTTATTGATTCAGAATCTTCTTATGGCGAAGTATTGACAACGTAATCCTTACAATTTTGTGTGAGAAGCCTCATTTCATTATTGTCTGAGTGGCTACCGACGCCTATCACTCGATGAACTGGAAAATTTCATTTTCTTGTCTGTCTGTCTATCCGCACTGTATCTCGAGAAAAAAACTGATTTATAGACTTTTATAGTCCATTTTCCAAGAAGCTTCATCTTCAAAATAAGTAACGTCGAGTTTAATTAGTGGGCATGTCCACTCAAACGGAATTTGGCTCAGCGTCAGCGGTCACAACGAAAAAATTGCTGAACAAATAGAGTTTAAACAAACTAAGTACAAATTATAATGGCATTTTAGCATGAGACATCTTAATACAGTTGCCTAACAACATGATCTAAGAGATTAAAGAATGTTGCATGAAACCTCAGAAAAGCCAATTACGTGACATGTGTGGTGGCTTGTTTAATTTTCCTTCAACTAGATGAAAATTAAAACCTTCACTCTAAATAAAGAGCAGCACAGCAATTTAAGCGAAAGACTAATATGTATTCTTCAAGATTAAAAACTAATCCTTTGTAAATTATAAATGAATTGTAAGGTGCATTATCAAGCCATAACAATAATTCTTTTAAACTATACAACGTGACCATAAATTACTATATCAGACTTTGCAAATAAATTTGTCAGGTCAAAATTATGTCATAAAGAGTTTTAGAGCCACCTTGATTAGTGTACATACGATATTATCTGTGTATTACTTATTACTAAATATCTTATTACAATTTTCTCAGTACAAAATTAATAAATTGTTTTTAATATTATTTAAATATACAATTTTACTACTAAATTTCACAGTTGATTACCAATTAGTGGTTATTCAGCACTCAGTAAAAAATGTATTAATCCAATTTTAGAATTTTTATATCGACATCACGTTATTTTAAAATGTGTTTCTACAAATCACTTAATATTCTGTCAATCATATAAATTGTACAAAGTCCTCTATTTTCACAGTTATTATAGTTTTCAAGTTTCATATTGCCACCATTTTGAAAGTATTTTTTTAAACTGTGGGAAATTCCAGCTTTCAAAAAGAAAATCCATACCATATATTTGATTTAAAGATACAAATTTTCTTAACCCACAAACGGACAGGCAGGCAGTTAATAAGCTAATATATAACAATATGACCTGTCTTACTTTGACATGTCTTAATCGTAATGGTCAACTTTGATAGAGTATTTTATAAACATACTGTATAATTTAGGCAAAAATATATTGCTCAATTTTTTTGTTGGTAATTAATTAACTACAACTAAATTCTTCTATTGTATTAATTCTGATTTCCACATTGGAGTTTTAGTGACGAGAAGTCTTTTAATTTTCTCTCAAAGTATATCTCAAATCATGATGTGTGTGATACTTTGAGATACGTGCGCTCTTGCAACTGCCTAGCAGCACTTGACGGTACGGAATTGCTGCAGTGACGTCAGCAACCAGATTCGATATGATGCGACTGGTGATACTATTGATCCGAAAATTATACATCTTTCTCTTAAATTGAAATAAGTTTATTCGAGTTAACATTTAGTACCTCTAAATGAAAATCTTTAGTTTAATCAGTTTTATAATCCTCGGAGTTAAAAGAATAAAAAATTTCTGAAAGCGCTTTTACTGAGTCTGACAATATTTGTCATGTAGCATAATAAAATACATTAGCAACAATTTTAATACATAACATTTGGATATGTTTCTAAAACATCTTATTAAACTCATTTGTTGACTAACTCCGACTCGTTACGCTCTCTTTTTATATTGGTTGGTAAAATTTAAAAAGATTTTTTCCGGATATTTTTTCAAAGCTCAGTAAAACAAAAAATCAGCAACACTACGTGTCGAGATCTGGCAGTCTGATCTCTCTTTTTTTTGGTAAAAAAAACTAACCTAACACATAATTACAATCTACATTAAAATAAAAAAAGACATACCAGAGCGTTGTGACACGCATAAGTCAGGAATATGTTGTGTATAAAATTTTACTAACTCTAAAACATACACTTAATGAAACAAAACACAACAATAATTACTAAAACTGAACTAAAGAAATTACAGGTAACGATAGTTCTTCATTTGCCGACCAACTAACAACTACGAACTACTGAGAAGAAAAGATCGGATTGCAGGTCTCGAAACGTAGTTCCATTGTTTTTCTTTCACTGAATGATGGCAAATGTCCGAAAAAAAATCCTGTTTCCATCAAAATCCTTCCATCGTCACAAACAAAAAAGATAACAAAAGGATTTTGATCAAACGTATTTTTCACAATATATATTCAACTATAATTTCCAATATGTAATACACTTGTTATTTGTTTATTTTATTCCAACAACAAAAGAAGCTAAAACATAGAACCATTATTATATTTTATTTGGAAATTTTAAAAATCTCATATACTGACTGTGGCATTTAGGTATCCATTATATACAGAGTTATCACATTAACTGACAGACACAACCAGACATATATAAATGGATGGACTGACCCTTTGATCTTTAGACCACAAACTCAGTAAGGTTTACTCTTGGGACCCAGAGAACCGCATTATACCAAGTTCTAGGTATGTAAGACTTTTCTATCAAAATGTTATTGCGTAGACTGGCAGACGGACAGACAGACTGTCCTTTGATCTGTTGAATCAAAAAATTAAGGTTCCTCTTGTTACAAGGTAGAACGAAGTAAACGTTCCGTCTAATTAACGACGAAATCCTTTGTTAAGCCTTTCATAAATTCGTGTCGTTATCCATCCGTCTCCACGTCTGTGCGCTAACTAACCCTTCTTGGAGAGGTCCTAGAGGTTTGAAAACTTTTTTAT
This sequence comes from Homalodisca vitripennis, assembly GCF_021130785.1. Lineage (NCBI taxonomy): Eukaryota > Metazoa > Arthropoda > Insecta > Hemiptera > Cicadellidae > Homalodisca > Homalodisca vitripennis. Next base: position 3,918 of record NW_025784882.1, on the reverse strand, counting down.
ATAAGTTTTTTGTGGTCCCGGGATGTCCTTGACGATTTATTTACCCTTTAACCTTATCGATTTTAAGGTCAAGTGGTCAGAAGACAGGCCGTTTGCCTGTCTATTCTTACCCAGCTATGCGATAAACTATCGGTCAAAAGGTTCTACAGACTTGAAACTTAAGATAGGGTTCTCTTGGGTCCAAGAAAAAGTCTTATTAACATTAGGGTCGAAAAGTAAATTTCTTTCGCTGGGTTCTGTAAAGTCCTTCAACACTCGCCGTCCGAGTATTTGTTTTTTTTTAAGTTTTGACTAACAATATTCAAACAGAAACCATAATAAACAAAAGTAAATATTATTTTAAATTACTTCCTTGCATATGTGACATTTGTATTTAGTACCATAGAGAATCAATAACGGAGTAAATGCAAAGAAAGGGTAAGACTTGCTTATTGATCATATGCAGCCGATATTTCATTCAGTATGTGACGTAGTTGCATTAACACTGTCACCTACGATTTCTGGACATGTAGGATTGTTTTGTGTTTAGTGACTTTTTATAGTACAGTCAAGGAAACAATATATTGTAAATCAAGGTTATGGATGTTTACCATTGACTAAATATCAGTTAAAGACATGACCATTTACTATCATTATATCAGCTGAGCCATAATTTAGGATCACTACCAGTAATTTTCTTTCCAAGACGAGCAGCGGATTTGCTTTACAGTGCATAATTATTGTAACTATCTTTTAAAATATTTGTATCCGTTTGTATAAAATAAAATAAATTAAATACCATACAACTTTAATGTATTTCCATACTAGCATTTACCCACGCCTTTGTACATAGTTTTTCAAAATCGAAGTTTGTTGTACTTAGTCAAAGCACATAATATGTAATATTTTTCAGCTCTCGGCAAACGGAATAGGCATATATGTAATTAAATGTTCCTGGTCATTAAGATAATAATAGATTAAGCAGTGCTATTATTGGTGGAATAGGCTACGCAAGTGCTGGAACATCTCTGTTTTGAACTAATTATATTTCCGACGCCACACCTGAGTTTGCCTTGTAGTAAAAATATTACATATCATCCTGGTTTGGGTTCACATTAAATATTGATGTTTTAGAACTGTAGTCTTGAAAAATATGTTGTACTTTGTTCCACTCGTTTTATTTCTTAAACATCTTTACAAATTCTGTATTAAATTGTGAAGGAACGCAATCGGTTTGAGTACCTCATGAACAAACATTAACAGATTTATTCATTAAAATGTGTTTTGTAACAGATTTAATTATTAATAAGCCATTATATGTTTTAAATACATAGCTTCTAATGCTACACTACATAAGTTACATAGTAAATTTCTGTTTCCTGTATGCTTTACACTACCGATTGCCCACTACATGCACTAGTTTTTTTTTTTAATTTAAATTTACTCAAACGTATTTAAAGCCTCTTTGGCAAAATTCACCTGAGTGAATGTAATGGGAACAGCCATTAAATTTCAGTTATATTAAGATTATGTTTAAATAAATATTATTATTATCGAGTTTATAAATATTCATAGAACATATTTTTAAAAACTTTCCTCGGGCTTTAACGAATTATAATTTTTAAAAAAAATAGCTAAAATGGGTCCACGGCCGTTTTTGAGATTGACTCTTATCCGATAAAACCATTACCAGTTGATTACATTTTTTGATGATAAAGATTTTGTGTGCAAATTTCCTGATGGTTTTATGGCAAAATTAAATTAACCTTACTTTAAAAAGACCTGTGCTATTCCTATATTAGCACGTTTTTAAGTTGATTTAAATCATATTTAAAAGTCTCAACTTACTATATGTCTATTTTTATTTTACTATAATACTACATTATTGTGTTTACTTAGGCTTCCGTCACTGAAACCCCTTGCAGTGTAAACAGATTCCGACCGATACGGATATCTTTCTTTAATAATAAATGCTATAACGTGCACTCTTTAAGATATGTTGATGGTTATTTGAAGACTAAACCCAAATCTCCTAGATGCACTTTTCAATGATTACAACGCGGATATGATATGATAATCTCCGCCAACCCTTTCAACTGTCTTATTCAATTAAAAACACCTCTATGAGATTGTGGCAAGATAACAAGTCAAGAAATTTAGATGCTCCTGTACAGGTGCAATAGTATAAGTTAAATCTGGAGCCCAATTGTTGCACGAGATTAATAAAAGGTAGTGTTGCTTACTAAAGCCCTATTGTCACGTTAGTTTTTCTAGAAAGCCCTTTTATAACTTCTAGCTTCACGATTATACTTTCTTATTATCAACTAACGACTTCTCTTTTGGGGATTCCAAGAATAACATTACAGTCAGGAATTCTGGGACCAATTTACGGAAGTCTTCTTCCTCTCAATTACTCTATATAGAAATTGAGAAGGATAAGTAACAATTCAGGATTCTTGTTAGGAATGAATGAGATTTTGTCCTATAAATATATGGCAAAATACATAATATGGCTTAAATATTTATTCAATTGAATATTTGTACTATATATAATATTGGTATAAGGTTCACACACAATAGGTTTATACATTGTTTCTCGTGCATAGTAACGTAAAGTTCGATTTAAATGAATAATACTAATAACATGTCTAAAAGACGTTTAAATTAATTTTACTATTAAAACTTACATCTACATCTCTGTAGACATACGCAGCTTTATTACTAAAAATAATATTGTTAACCCCCGCTATGAAAAATTATAATAATATTGGGGTAGAAAAAGTAATCAAAAATTTCCATTTTATTTTTTTAACAATATTATCCAACAAATTAAATTGTATTATGACTGTCTCTAAATTATTTGTGAAAAAATGTTATCTACGACAGTAAATAATTCTTATTACTCTTAGTAGCTACCTTTTTAGGACGGGACAACGTCTTAAATTAGGTTGCGGCTCGGGAGTCCAGTCATGAAATAAGGTGTTAGACGGCCCCGGTAACGTTACGGGATGCCCGTCCAGTGGGTCCGCCGCCACGGGATCCGCTCAGGGATTAAATGCAGATAACTGTGGGTCCCGCCGCACGCCAGCCAAGGGATGAAAGCAGGATAACTATGTTTATTCGTGAAAATGTGGATGTGCGTAGATTTCGTCTTTTACAACAAACTATCATAACAAAATATCAAGAGGTAAATAGATTCTGTACACTGATATGTTCATTATCCGTAAACTAGCCTGAGTTGATTGATTAATTGTATTAGATTGACACAAAAGTTGAGAACCTGAGTTTATAGGTTGTATGCTTCATACTATTGAAACAAATGTTGATCAGTGTTAAGTAAATTAATTAGTTTAAATTCCCACTCCTGCAATCATTCCGTCAAATTCGGTCGGAATTGAGAATGGAGAAACAACGCGTACTTGTCTAGTCAAACATTTAAAATAACAAATTATAACCTCTAACCTGTTCATAAACAGTGCGACCAAAACGCAAAACGAAAACCTAACTACAAACCGACCAATCACCACCGCCGCGCGGAGTTAGAATTTAACTGTGTTTAGCCAAGAATTTCTGAAATTCCAATTTTAGTAAATGTTTTATTTCAAACTTTTACCATTTACAATAAAAGAAATTTTAAATTAATTTCCATAATTATGATACATAATGTTTTAATTAAACAAATATATATTTCTATAGTTAAAATTTGTGCCTAATTCTTCATTTTCACATTCAATTCCCTCTGTTTCCTATTGTGCAATTTAAAAAATATGTCATATCAATTAAATTATTCCTACCAGAGAAAAAGACGTTGTCACGTAAAATCTTCTGGCCCGTTTTAAAACCGACTTTACAGGCAACACCATAAATTTTTTTAAAGCATGTTCCTTGTTAAGTAACCTAGAAAATGTACTTAAATGTTAACAGTCACGCTTAAAAAAA
>NW_025784881.1:0-56317 GCF_021130785.1 Homalodisca vitripennis | reverse complement strand
AACCATTAGAAAAATCTAATTTTTTCTCCACCTTTCCTTTATCGTAGATAAATGATACTTCATCCATACGTGCCACAGGACATAAATATATAAAAATACGCATTGTCATAAAATCATTCACCAAACACTTTTGTAACAGGTTTTATCCCTAAACAGGTTGTTAATGTTTATATTTGTTCCAATTGTATATAACTTGTTTTATAAAGTACAGTCACTTTTTCATACTTCGACTTCTGAACCAAAACATTGGTACAATTTCAATTATTCTGAAATGGATTAAGATACTGGCATTTCTTGTTTCTGAAATAATGTATTTTTGACTATCTGGTGTATAGATTAGGATGAAATAGAACCTTATATTCAATATGAAATTTGCGATCAGTGTAGCTTGTGTATAACATTCTACCAGGCTTTCCATAACCTTGTGGTCTATACACTGTTAAAGTTATTTTTTTTTTTATTGTCTATAAGGACGTTATTGTTCTTCTTGGATATCACTACGTTTCCCAGGTACTTCTAAGATCAATTGCATATTTGTATTTGTAACTATTTACAGCTATATTGATTATTCTGATAAGGCTTGGCTATAATTTAGCTCACTTGACTCTTCCATACTCAAATTTATGGAGCTACTATGCTTTCAGATTAAAGTCATTCAGTTCAAAGAATCTTAAAAAGGCTGTCTCTTGTTCACAACGACTGAAAATAATTGCGATACGTCATCTAACCTGTTATATTGACACTACAGTTACTAAGTATAAATTCAGATCTGAAATTTTTAATTGGCTTTCATTTTAAGTGGTTCAAGATTTTCCTATATTTGATTTTATTCAATATCACAAACTTAAAATTTAAGTTTGTTTAAACCGTTGTCAACCCTCTAAGGTCGAATAAAAACTTAAATACATGTGTTCCATATGTAATAGATGTACCAGACATTGTACTATATCCGAGGGATCAAAAAATAATATCAAATCCTTAATATAATTTGTTTTTGATATATAGAAATGAGTCAAAGAAAACAGTGTTCCTTACAGATCTGTGCATTCTAAAACAAACTTACGCCGTTGCGCTTTATGCTCCCTACGTATTCGAAATCATATAGACTTAGCATTAACTAAATTTAAAAAAAAATACAATTATAAACAATAACTAAGAACACTGTCAATAAAAATCAGTATTAGCTGTAAAAAATAAAATGTTGAAAGTAAAACTTACATTCACGTACTTTGCAGACGACTGTTATTAAAATTTATAAATATTCCTGAAACGCAAGCAAGTAGGTACGTTGCATTTATTGTAACGATAAGAACTTTAGAATATGGATAGTGTTAGTGCATGCAATATTGAAAAATCTCAAACAAACTATTTTATTACAAGGTATGAGTACGCCTCGTTATATATCCCGTAACAGGTTCAATTAAAAGTACTTAATGTTTAGCCACTTTAATTAATGAAAGATATATCTGCAGAATATCGTACCTTAAAGATATTTTACGTCTCCAGGCTAACAAAAGTGATATTGTTCTTTGTTTGAAGGTTATTTTTGACGATGGAAGGATTGTGAAGGAAACAGGATTTTTCCGGACATTTGCCATCGTTCAGTGAAACAAGAAAACAGGAACACTACGTTTCGAGATCTGCAATCTGATCTCTTCTTCAGGTAAAGAACTAACCTAATACATAATTACAAACTATGTAATTATGGGCCCAGGAAAGGGCCCATTCCTGTCCCCCTTCCCTTGTATTTCCGCCATCTTGTTTTTAGCCAGCCGTCACGATTACCATTGGCTAATCCCTCTGGTCAGTCGTAGGTGGTTAGTAGACGAGTGAAGACGTATTGTGACCTGTATTCCGTAGTTTAGTTTTAATGATTAGTGTTTGGTATAGTTTTGTGTTAAGTGCATGTCTTTACAGTAGAGTTAGTTAAGTTGACAAACAACATGTAGGTTGTGATTCCTGACTTAGGCGTGCCACAACGCTTTAGTAAGATTTGTTTATTTTAACCTAGTTTGTAATTATGTATTAGGTTAGTTCTTTACCTGAAGAAGAGATCAGATTGCAGATCTCGAAACGTAGTGTTACTGTTTTCTTGTTTCACTGAACGATGGCAAATGTCCGGAAAAATCCTGTTTCCTTCATATATATTGTGTCATACTACCCAGTAATGTGCTTCAAAATGCTCATTACAATTAAATAGGTGAACATTATACATCATTTATGTTTACGTAGAATTTTAAAACAGTTGAACAATGTAAATTATTAAGTATTACAAGTAAACACCAATTTTTAAGTACCTGTGATCAAAGTAAGTGTTCAAAATGTTCCTCTCCCATCGTCTGGCAATGTCCTAGGCGGTTGTAAAAGCCATCCACTGCATTTTGAAAGTAGTCACGAGGAATATCTTGAGCTTCTTGGACTATGAGATTTCTTAGGTGCGCCAAATCTCGAGGCTTATTACGATAAACTTTATCTTTGAGGTATCCCCAAAGAAAAAAATCCAGCGGAGATAAATCAGGGGAACGAGCAGGCCACACTACTGCACCATGTCTTCCAATCCATCTGTGAAAGGAATATTGTATCCAAGTATTCTCTAACAAGGAGAGCAAAGTGTGGTGGCGCGCCATCTTGTTGGAAATAAATTCTTTGAAATTGTCGACTAAGAGCAGCTTGTAGTGCAGGAATTATCTCATTTTGGAGCATTGCTAGATACGAGTCACCATTTAAATTACCATTGATAAATAATGGGCCCATAATTTGATTTCCTATAATACCTGCCCAAACGTTAAGTTTCTGTGGATGCTGTTGTATGACTCTATCTGCCACTTTCACATTCTAACAGTAGTTGTGTTATTGGTAATAATTATTGATTCCTGGCTTTGATTACTACATTGTCAGATGATGGGAGGGGAACATTTTGAACACTTACTTTGTTCACAGGTACTTAAAAATTGGTGTTTACTTGTAATACTTAATAATTTACATTGTTCAATTGTTTTAAAATTCAAATAGCTATAACTTCTGAATGAATCGACCTTTTGAAGTCCGGTTTGCGGCATTGTACTTTGCTAAGTAAGACCTTTAATTTGATTTCAAACTTGACCTATGCTGCTATTTAAGAATTTTGTCTGACTCCTTGTGGACCGTCCCCCAAAGGGATTATCCGGTCGTTAATTGGGCAGATGTGTGCGTTACTCTTACCAGTAAGCATGTGTGAACTTTGGTATTTCTTTCTATTGTGGTTTCAAAAATTAAAAAAGAGGTTCCAGACTTAATTGACAGCCTGTATATATATATATGTTTTTTTATTAGTCATATGTGCAACCTTGATGGCAATCATCATTTTATATATATATATATATATATATATATATATATATATAAAATGATTAAAATGATGGTTGCCATCAAGGTTGCACATATGAATAATAAAAAAATATATCTTCCGCTTAGCCAGATCACATAGAGCAACGTGCAAATTCAAGTCTATAGGATAGTTAGTTTTCGAGATATCGGATATATACTTCGGAACGATAATCAGTACAGACATTTTCTCACGACTGATAGGCTTCGCTAAACTTTAGCAAATAATTATAAACTTATGTATGCTAATGGGAATATTAGCGTTTTTGTAAAATAAGAATATCTGAACTTTAAAACAATGGGAATTATGAGGTTTCAATACAAAAAAAGATGGAACAAAAACTATGATCAACTAAAAAGGGCTGCTACTGTGAGCCGATCATTCTGATACTAGGAATGACGTAGAATATCAGCATTCTAACATTTAACAGACATTTCACAGCTTATTTTGCCAAATACACAAAAAAGAACGCTCAATCATAAAATATTAACCCTTTACCGCATTTTATAACTATTAATCATTTATTAATATACAGTATATATTTAATAACCATAAGTATTATTTTTAGTTACTGTTTTAATTTAATAAGATCCAACGATTGAGACCGATCAGGAAAAAATAATTAAAATTGTAAGTTATTTTAAAACAAATAAATCCACAGTTGCAATATTCTTATGAACCCTAAGATATTGTAAATCATGTTTCGGATTTCCTTCCTTATTAGATGAAATAAATTTATCACAGTCATCCATCTTAGTAGAGATATACCGTGGATGATGTATCATAGCAAAGTTTCAGTTCGGGCAAATATAATTCTCTTTGGACACCCCACTACAAGATTTTTCCCCGTTTCTCCGTTTCACGTACATAGGCCTCGGCTTTCAATAATTCTTGTTTAGTAGCGAACTCTTATAAAAGAATTTCCATCCAAGGCATTAAATCTATGAAGTATCCTTAGTAAAGACGCTTATGGGACACCTAATGTATTATATCTTTTTAGGCGTATTACGCTTATAAATCTCTCAAATTAAAATCTATGTATAAAACATTTAATTGCTCATTACACCCCTTGATTTCATTAACGATATTTGGTAAAATATAATATTCGTAAGTTATAGAAGCTTAGAAAAAAATATTGTATATGTATATGCATATATATAGCCATGAAGAAATAGAATATCCTTCATATTATATGTCACAGATGAATTCACCTCAGTTTACTTTGTCTGCAGCTTTCCTGAAATATGCCAATGTGCACAGCTGCTTGCAGTAGCAGATAACGTCATGTGTGTTCTCTCTCTCTCTCTCTCTATCTCTCTCTCTCTCTCTCTCTCTCTCTCTCTCTTTCACTAAATACTTGTTACATCTTCGTCATCCTCGATATTTCTGGAAGATTATAAGAAATATTGCAAACAACATAGTTTAAGATCTATATGACATTTTACTAAAATGATGAATAATTTTACTACCAACAATACAATTGGATTCAGATCTATAATATTTATACTTAAAGGAATGGGTGATAATTATTATACATTGCAGAATATTGAAGTTAACATGTACAAATAATGTATTTATATAGCATTGATTCTATCAAAAGGATAACCAAGAATTCCATGACATGGTAACCTTTGTGGTGATTGTGATGAGTTTATGTACAGGATATCGGCAGTCTTTTATTCTCAAGTATATAAACTTAGGCCAATCAAAGTGAAGAAGAATTAAACTTGGATTCGTCTAGAAAATGATGTATAGTTCTATTTGTAACACCATAGTAGGGTTTCAATCAACCCTGTGTCAGATACAATTATAAAAATATTTAATAAAGTATACAATATATTTGCACAAATTAAAAAGTTTAATAACAAATACTATTAGAGATAGGCTCATCTTGTGAAGTTGGAATTAAATTCTCTAACAGATAAGAAAGTCGTACGAAAAATAGTGTGTTTTTTTCTCTCTGAACCGCAGACAGTTTAGTCTGCACAGACTTTTAGTCTGTTGATGACAGATTGGTTGTCAGAGACTAAGTCGTCCAAGATTTTGGAAACTATCACAGAATATAGGAGCAGTTTATGGTATCATTATGGCAAGCCGTGTGTTTTACTAAAATTAATTAAGGTCATAAAATAAATAAAATCTAATCCTAATTGTTGGAGAGTTTGTTCATAATATAAGTTCTTTACATATGCTAAAGCTGACATTGATTTTTATGCGAATAATCAAATTAAAGCTAGTAAAATATATTGCTTTTATAGCAGTGTTGTATAATCAGAATTTTGTACAAATTTAAAATAAGCAGAAACTATAAATTGTTATAGAATTAAATTAACATCAATATACCTCAAATACCTTGCAATAGTGAAGACCAAAACATTTTATATAAGCAATAATATTTTTAAAATTTAATTATTTAACACCACGTGAAATGTTTTAGGAGAACTATTAAAAGTAATCTTGGACAACTTAAAATACACCATACGATACAAAATTCAAGTACTAAAACGTTATCTTCTAACTAGTTGAGAAAAATGAAAAACTTACCTAATACAATAAAACAAGATATCACCAATAACCCAGTTTTGTTGAACAGATCAATAATGGAACTTCCCCAACAAAACTTTGACCGTTTCTCCTTATAGCAGTTTGTGGTTGTGAGGTTTATGGCCTTTAGATTGTCTCTATGTGCGAGAGTGCCCAAACTATGAAGGGCCTTTACGTTTATTTACTTTCATACTTGAGAATTATATTAAAGATTTATTTTGTTAGGATTAATATTGAAGTTTATAAATACAAAATTATGTTTTAGAATGACAAATCTACCTTTTTCAATCTCACTGGTAATTACATTACCGATATATATCATTCTTTTATTTATGGTAAGTAACTATGTATTTATTCCTTAAAAATATAAATATGATGTCTGTTGAACCTTCTGTTTCAAAAAGCTCAAATTAGACTGCATTATAAAATCTAAATGTAAAAAAAGCAATGAACTATTTAAATTGCTAAAGTTGCTCATTTCAGGATAAACATATACTCAGTTAGGTAGTTATTGATGGTAAATAGTTTTAAATAAATTCACACACACACACAAATTCTTATGGTTTTAATTTGTTTGTTAGTATTTACATAATAGATTTTAACCCGTTCGAAAACTAATAATCTACAAAGTCTATTCAAAATAGTGTTGCCATGCAAAATTTCAGCTCTATAGCTCATATTATTCTTGAGATGTTCCGTGGATAAATAGACAGGGAGGCACTCATAGAGAGAAGAGAATGTTACATCCCTATGGCAAAAAAGTTATACAGTGTGAGCCTTCTGAGTGAATAATTTTCAAAAATGGTCATCCATCACTCGGTGTGTACTGTCTTTCAACTCATTGTTGTCTATGTGCAGTTTAAATTATATACTAAATTAACAGCTAAAGATGAAAATTTTATTGGTTTAGCTGTTTAGCAAAATTATATTAAATAGAACAATTATACACGCTTTTTTGTTTACTCTGTGCAACAACTAAAGTAATAAAAGATTTATTGTATATTTTGCTGTAGTAGGACTATTTTTAATGTTATATTTGATATTTTAATATTTTATTTAAATTATTTTATGTAAATTTTCAAATTGATTTATTCTGGTATTTTATTGTTGCCATTATATTTAAGCGTAAGACCAGTATACACATGTTAGAGGTTTATCTCTCAAAAAATCTAATGGATTGACTCACGCACTTAATATAACACAGTTTTGTCTTTTTATAAATGGAGCTTGCTTGATGCAAGTTTCCAACTTTTTACATTAGTTAGTTTTCGAGATACCATGTGCACAGGCTAACAGAAAATAATATAAATGAAATTATTCCAGCCCATCGAGTGATACGCTTTAATAAATCTGAGCGAATTAAGTTTCCGATGGATGGTTACTATAAAAAGGTTATACCATTTGTAACAGTTTGCGATTCCCGCACAAAATTTAAAATAACTAAAAATTAAAACTTGTTTTATCAATTTTTCGGCCAATTTAGAAAGCATGTACCTAGATAAGGTTACATTGGAGAATGTTATTTAAAGAATAATATAAGGTAAATTATAATGTATAATATCATTGCTGTATGTTTCAAAAATACATACCCGATGTCCAAAATTTCGTATTATATTACTTTTAGTTAGTAAATAATTATTAATGGAGACTACTAAAAGCTCGATGTATGACTACAAAAGTCCTAAAGAATGATGAGTTAAAACAAATGATATACCATTTATATTAGTAATTTGCAAAATTTCGAACTTTCAAGGAATTTGTTAGAATTCATGCAAAAATTTGCCATCACTTTTTACCAACAATACCATTTTAATTGTCTCTTGATAAAATATAACAAATAACATCGGGCGATAACAGAATTGAAACACCAATATCCAATATAGTTTTTTCATTAGTTGCATCAATAACCGAGCGGTTTCAATCACTTTCAATTGGATTATAAAAGTAATATATCAAATACTATCTCTCATCAACCATCCAAAAACAATTTAATTGCAAAACCAATTTGAAAAATATGGAATTTGTTTCCCAAATTATGTTATATCTTTTATTAAAAACTGTATCTTAAATACATTTTTAAAAGAGTTGATCATATATTTGGAAGAAACAATATATACGACAAATAATTACTTTAAAACAAAATATTATGGAGTACTGAAAACGAAGATTGTGTAGGTTCAAGAACAATTTCATATTTAAGCCTGAAATAAGGATTTTTTTATTTCTATTCACTTTCTTTTTTTTCAGTAATACAAAATGTTTATAGATTGGGCATTCTTTGTACTAGCAAATTCAGCTTCTCAATAACCAGGTAAGATTATAAATGTGATATAAAATCGCGAAAATATAAAAACACTTCAATTTTACAGTTTGATATCGCTGTGATGGTCTGTCCTCTTCAAGGCATGCATAGTCATTGATTAGTACAGGATCACAAAAAGTAATTTCAATACTGTCTTTGATTATGATAATGTAGTGTAATACTTTAAGTATGGCTGAGTCATCCCTGAGCAATCACTATTTTGAAACGGCTTTCCTTTCTAATTATTTAGTAAAAATTTAATTGCCGAATAAGGGAGTTAACTTTCAATTTACTTCATTCATTGTAGTAACTTTTTTATTTAACATTTTGGTTGGAGTTTTGGTTGTTTTACTGCTTGAACGTCAGAAAAACCTATCTATTGAGGGCTGCGAAATTTTCATTTCTATATGTCACTCTATTTGTCGAAACAATTATACTGAACACAAACTACCGAACGACTTGATGTTTTTTCACTAAGCTTTGTTTACATAATTGGGGGCATCAATCTCTTTAAAGAGAAAATGATGAAAATTAGTGCAATAAAAAAGTTAAAACTATGGATATGTTTATTGCTTAGCATCACAACGACGGAGAATATCCTTACTGGGTCGAAAACCTCTTTTGTTAACTTGGCACGATACGAAAACACAAAGAAGAGATTACATAGATTTAAAAAGTTCAATTAACTGGGCAAGTTACGTTGTACTGCCGAGTTTTGCTGTTAATTAATATATATCTTAAACTTATGGAAAATTATTCATCAGAATTATCATATACTTATTTTGGTCTTATTTCGTAGGTTTCGTATAACTTTGTTGTTAAAAAACTTTAATTTTATCAGTAGACCCTAATAATTAGCTTGATCAGTTATACGATAAGTTATTGTGAAACTAACCAATTGCTAATCTTTATTTCCGAGACGTTTTATATATAGATAAACGAAATATTTGCAATATTACTCACCTCTCATTTTTCTACATTAATTTTAATTCTTTAGAGTAAATTTACCTATAGCTTAATGAATACAAACACATATTAAAATAAAGCACATTATAATAAGTAGTAAAACCTCCTAATTATAACGAACACATGCTTGATACTCATATTTTTAGGATAATATTCTACTAAATGCTGTCTGAACTTATAAACTAAACTAAACACCAGTACCATTTTCTTCACAAACACCGGTCTGATGTTATGTGATTTTAAAGATCAAAGACAATATCATGAAGTCGATTTGCCCTGTGTTACAATCTGAGGCAATTAAGTGTGTTATCCCTTTTAATCTAAAGTTCCAAAAAAAGGTACTCATTGAATTTAATTTATTATAAACATTTATTTATACCTTTGTATCATTAAATGATTCATTTTATTTTAATATGTTGTAGTGTTGTCAACGTTTGATTCTTTATAGTGATGTTCAATTATTAATCAATGCAATGTATAGTATATAATGTAAAATACGGTATTAAAAACGGTAAACCCTGAATTTAATCTCTTCAAAATTAATGTAGTTAAGTATGAACCCATAAAGAGGCAGAGTTACCTGGATAAGGAAAAATTCAAATATGATGTTTTAGGTTCCAGTAGCGCTCATTAGATTAAGTTGTGATTTAGTGTTAGCTAAGCAACCATTCAGTGTCACTTACCGACTTTACTTAATCTTATAGTTATCCAAATGAAGTAGGAAAGCTTACTGAACGAATTATTACATTAAATCTTCACTAGGATATGATACATGTATAACTTTTGCCTGCCACCTTGGACTGGTTATTTTTCTGTAAATATCACCTAAAGGGAATTCAAATGTAATTACTATCTAGACATAGCGAATCAGTGACATGTATGCCAAAAAGACAATCAGAACTCTTATCTCGTTGTTCATCTCGTTGTTCAAAAGTCAATACAATCAAGAGCACCAGTGGTTCATAGCTAATCGTAACTCGCACCCTAATGTTTACACGTGAAGTTGATCAAGAATCTCAATCAACAGTCAATTGGTCAACATTCAATCGGAACCCGTATATCAATGTTTACGAGTCAATCTAAACTCAAATTTCAATGTTTAGCAGGCAATTGGAACTCAAATTCCAATGTCTAACAGTCAATCTGATCAATAATCATATTAGTCAAGAGTTATATGTAACTCGTATCCCAATGTTAATCCAGTCATGAATTTCAGTGGTTGACAGTCGATCGCAACATGTACCCCAATTTTTAATGGTCAATTAGATCAATAAGCCAAAAGCCAATAATTAATCGGAACTCAAATACCTATATTCAACATTAAATCATAACTCGTATCCCAATATTGTACTGTCAATCCGATCAAGAACCCCAATGATCACCATTCTATAGGTACTCGTATCCCAATGTTTAACCGTCCATCCCATCAAGATGTACAATGGTAAAACATCAATCGTTTTACCCTTCCCAGTGTTTAACAATCAATCCAATCACGAATCTCACTGTTTATTAAACAATTCAAACACGTAAAACAATATTTAACCGTTAATCTGATCGGCTTCCAATCATAAAATGTAAACGAATTTTTAAAACTGAATTCAAATAACTATACCAATGTTTATTAATTAATTTAACCACGCAATCTAAATGATTTACAGTCTATTTCATCACGTAAAACAATGTCTTAAAGTCAATCAAATTATTTTATTTCAACTAAAAACAATCCATATAACGTGCTTGATGGCACTGGATCAGCTATTTATTGATATAAAATTATGTTATATTCGTTTAGGGTTATGTAAAAGCTATACTTGTAGGATATTGGAACGCCAAATTTTTTGTAATAGTCATATTCTTAGAATTAATTAAGGTGACTGTTACCATCACTGTTAACTGGTTCTCAGTTTTTCCACTGTTGCTAGGTAATGGCACTCCTTGTAAACTACCAAATATTTTGCTTGACAGTAGAGTAAGGTTCATACGGAAGAGATTAATAATAATGTTCCTTGTTGCAACTGTCCTTTTAACACGTAAGAAGCTTATCGTTCACTTTGGCTTAAATTAGTTAACACATGGTTCCATGGTGTCAACACACCCAGTTCGTAAACTTTTGTAAGAGTTTTGTAAGACAGATTTCTTTTCTCTGAACGTAAGTCACTTCATGAATTTCGGTATAGACTTTTCTTCCTAAGATAATCTTAGATGTCCGCATTTAGCCAATTTTGCCCATACTGATAATTACTGATGCCTAATACATGATTAAGAAGCTCGTGAACGTTTATTTCAAAAGATTTACGTTCCTATTGTAAAAATGATCTTTATTTAGTATTGGGTTAAAAATATACTTATCGTGTCTGCGGTTATACTCGTATTTTACTATAATGAGATGTTTTTCCAATTGAGTATTATTTTATTTTACATAATAGAGTAGTCGTTTGCAGGTTATTATCTATTGTTTTAGTTACTTCTTAAGAGTATTATTATATAAAGAATTAAGATTTATTAAAAATTATTAGTTAGAGTAAATTTGCCACGAGTTTTTTTTCGTAGTATTCGAGCTATCAGGACCGAGATTATCAGATATAACACCACATTATGACGGGAATATGAATTTAGATTTTACTAAGTTGCTAAAGAGTTATTCTGTAAATAGTTTAGGGGATATGGCCAGTTAATATCATGACAATTTCTAATATTCTATCAAATAACTCTTAAGACCCACGTTAAAAAAGTTGAATTAATATATTGGTATACTAAAGATGCTCAACAGTTATGAGTTTTCCAAACAACTGATGTTAAATAATTAACTATGCCGGTTTAAGACGTAAAAGTCTAGTATAAACAACTAACTGTTCAAATAAAAAAGAAAAGTGTACTCAGCTGCAGTTCCTTATTTCAGTAGGCAGCAATAAATTCTCCAACTGTAAACAAAGCTCTATGATAAATTGCGCGCTTTGTTGCGCGAAAAGGAATTTCAGTTCTCCTAACTCCAGCCAGTTGTCTGTTAGTTCTTTGACAGATCTGCTGTCAGAGACAAAGTGAACCAAGTTTCTGGAATCTATCACGTAATAAACAAACATTTATTAGTATCCGATACCTTTAAATAAGCAATGTTTTACCAACTGAAGGCTAATAAGTACAGGAAAATGAGAATACTCCAACACAAGGTAAGAGCATGTGTTACAAACACTCTTCGCTGAGGCTGTTTGCAAAACTTAAATCAATATCTTATTTCGTACTTTCTATGACCTTAGGACAGATATGCAGACAACAAATGAAGACGATCATGCAGGATAGAAATGATTACAATCCCTCCTCCTCAACGCGTAGATAGAAGAGTAATTTTGTGAGCCATTCGAATGAGAGTATTCAATAGTGATGAGATTCTATAATGAGACATGTGCCATCATAGCATTCATTTTTATCTATGTATATATGAAGTAACCTACAAAATAAAAAAATTGACACTTAAAATGTTACTTTCTTACTTGATTATTTCTAAGGTTTCTATAACTATACTCTGCCAATAGGGTTTGTAAGCTCTTGTATTTTCTCGAATTATAATGAATATATGGTTTTTAAACTGCATTTACCGGTTCGTTTTACGATCTAGTGACCTAATATGGAAGTTTACTGTGAGAGCCTTATTTGAGTAAGACATTTTTCGATGTAGTTTCTAATAGTTGGACATGACCCGGCCGCGAAGGCTTCAGGATACATACTTTTGATACATACTTTTTTTATATCAACTATATACACCCATGGATTTTGTATAGCACAAAATAAATAAATTATTTGACATGTAAAAACATTGGGAAAATACACAATGTCCGTTACTTAAATTCTAAAACTAGCATTATCTAATATTTGCATAATATTCATATGTATGACATATTACTATATTAGGTTATAAACATGTTAATTTATATACATTATTAAATGTTTTTGAGAAAAAACGTTTTTCTGGTGTATTTATTCTAGGTGTTCAATTTATTACAATATCTCAAAGAAATACTATGATTATTATGCGTGTTAGTTTGGCATGGGTCGCAGTACGGAAGAAGAATAATATTCAGGAGAACTTGTTAATTGGCTGCATTAATGTGTAGGTATTGAGCAGGCATTATCAACGTTTCAGCCCAATTTAAATAAAACTAGTAATTCAATCCAGCCTTCAAAATGCAATTAACATTTGTTAGTTAATCAATGGGAGGGGTGCTGACGAATTCAACGTTATAATCTGACAACTGCTCAATGCTGTTGATTGTTACTGAAATCTATTCTGTAAACAATGGTGATTTTATCTGTAAACAGTTTCGAAGTTTTATCAATCCCAAATATGTTTTTCACTATACCGTATATCGTTCTGATTTAATTTTTAAAAAGAGATTTTTTTCCATAAAAACTGTTTTGTATTGCACCATTTAATAACAACTCAAAATCATTTAAAAGGTTAAAACTTTCCAACGCTATAAAATCGTTAACGTTTTGTACGTGCCCCTCTTATATTAATTTATATAGCTTTCGTGCATGCTTTTAATTATCATGATAACAGTAAGTTTTTAGAACATTGTGGATATTATATTACCAGTACATTAAACAGTTTTGCTTCTAGAAACCAGATTATAATAACAGTCCAAACGAAAACATAAAATCCGTTATTTAATAACAAAGAAAATGTTATTTCATTGTATCGGGTAAAATAATAATACTGTGTTCCTAAGTGCATATTTAAAAGAAATAACAAAGTACATAATTAAAGATGGTATCTACGTACTTAAATGTAAATTTAAAAGGCAGATCCTTTTACATAATTATTATTAGTTTAAGTTAGTACTACGTTAAAATTATTTATTATTCTAAAATTCATAGAAATTAAACTTTTAGCGTAATGATAATTGTTTTAAATTGTTCACTGTGTAGCCGTTTAAAAATAAATAATCAAATGAAACAATTGAATCATTAAACAAATAATTGATTTAAACGTAATATTATGATTACTACAAGATATACTTCAGAAATTGTATTTTAAATTATAGTACCTAAAATTAATTTATATTTGCAAAACTGTTTAATACTTGTAACACAGGAGTTTATCTTCCGTCAGATTGCTTTCTTACCAAAAGTTAAAATATTAAATGATAGTTTTAATCAGTTGTTTTATATTAGTGTCAAAATAAATTAATCAATTTATAAAATTACTGACAAATTACGCACTTGTTTGCTATGGAGAGGTAGCTTTATCATACATCTGCTAATACAGATGTCACACTATTGTTTGTAAAGAGATAACGCGATGTGACTCTACAATCAGGGACCAATCAGCGTCAAGTGAGACCTCGTTAGTGTTACCATTGCTCGTTATCGCGAGGAGATCAACTCAAGTTTGCCACTTTTGTTGGAAACTTTGTTACCCTCATACAACAGTGTTAGAAACAAGCACTTTTCATTGAATCCATTATATAGCATCTGTTGGAATCTTTGACGTCCTGGATAAAAACTTCAATGCAATGGATATTTGAAGTGCAACACATCTGTTTTAAATCCATACTTTTTATACGTAGTATGTATGTATTGTGATGAAGGTAGGATGCTGTACCCAAACCTAGAGTATCATTGAAATATGAGATAGCAAAATAAAATATAAAGATACGTGGCACTGCTCTCCCTTAAAAGTTAAACATCTCTCATCAATTTAATCTTATGAAAGCTTAAACCTAACTAAAAAGTAATATATTAAGAATCATTAGGGCCTTTTATGTAGGCTGCCAACAAAATATGTATTGACAACGTTTGGGCAATTTTGGGATAGTAAAGTAATATATTGCGTTTAGCATATGAACATAATATCTATGTAATAATTATTAGATTTTTATCAGGTTTAGAAAAAGTTGAATACAAACGTGAAATATATACGTTGTTACCGAATAAAAAGTATTATTCTTTAAATGTTACTTATTAACACGATTACTGCTTCATTCCTACATAATGTTATAAATACTTTTACAACATTTTTACATAGAATTAATTTTCTTTTCATATTTGTAATTAACATGTCTCTAGAATGGGTAACTATTTAACTACTTAAAAACATGTTAACGGAAAAAACGTATTATTAACCGGTGATATGTATTTTATGGCAGTAATCTACCTTACAGTTATAAGTCGAGGAGGTCACAACATCATTATTTGGGATGAATATGGTTTGATTGGTTTTAGATTTCCATACTCCCAACACGATGTTGAGGCTCTGTGATTCCAATTTATGTAAAATAAAATGGAATAATACACAATAAACAAAACGTGTTTGTCCATTACTTATCCTAAAATTTAATTTATGCTGTATTATTCCAGGTTCTATAGATATTCTACACGTAATACACAATACACATATAAGTATGATAAAATATATATTTTGGAATATTCATTTTCAACAAACGAACTTCTGTTACAGGTAAGTATTTAATAGTGAATTTATCACATAGATTTTTTTGCATCCTCGTTTTATTTATACTTGTATTCAGGTTATGTTGTAGTATAAGCATAAAATAAATTTCATGTATTTAGATAATCTTATTTTTTTAAATAGTAGACTCAGTAATTCAAATTTCTACAAGTTACAATAGAAACCAAACTTAAATGGAATATGTAAAGTATTTTTATGCGGATCAAATCTCCATAGTAATTGAAATGTATCTGCATCTCCATAAAAGAACTATATTTTATATTTCAACTTCTCGATAATTTAGACACATATATGCCTTTTTCTCCCAAGCGACAAAGAAATTACCTTTTTGATAATCAATAGTTCGTATTGGTTTAAATGGCATCGCAACCATTAGAAAAATCTAAATTGTTTCTCCAACTTTCCTATATCGTACATAAATGAGACTTCATTCATACGTGCCTCAGGACTTAAATATAAAAAGACGCATTGTCATAAAATCATAAACCAAACACTTTTGTTAGAGGTTTTATCCCTAAACCGGTTGTTAATTTTATATTTGTTCCATTTGTATATAAATATTTTTATATAGTACAGACACTTTTTCATTCTTTGACTTCTGAACCAAAACATTATTATAATTTCAAATATTCTGAAATGGATTAGGATATTAGCATTTCTTGTTTCCGAAATATATATTTTGACCATCAGGTGAATAGATTAGGATTAAATAGAACCTTATATTCAATGTGAAATTGGCGATCGGTATAGCTTGTGTGTAACATTCTACCAGGCTTTCCATAACCTTGTGGTCTATACACTGATTAAGTTATTTTTTTAATTGCTTATAAGGACGTTATTGTTTTTCATGGATATTAGTACGTTTCCCAGGTAATTCTGAGATCAATTGAATGTTTGTATTTGTAACTATTTACCGCTATATTTGATTTTTTAGATAAGGCTTCTATTGGCGCAATTGACTCTTCCATACTCAAATTTCTAGAGCGAATAATGTTTTCAGACTCAGGTGATTCAGTATAGAAAATCTTAATGAGGCTGTATCTTGTTCACAACGACTGAAAATAGTTGGTATGTAGCGATAAGTGTTCTAAACTATGTTCTATTGTCACTACTGGTACTAAGTCTAAATTCCGCTCTCTGAAATTGTAATTGGCTTTCATTTCAATTGGTTCAAGCTTTTCCTGTATTGTTTTTATTCAATATCACAAATTTAAAATTTAAGTTTGGTTAAACCATGTCAACCCTCTAAGTTTGAATAACAATTTATATACATGTGTTCCATATATTACAGATATACCAAACATTCTACTATATCCGAGGTATCAAAGAATAATATCAAACCGTTAATATTATTTTTCTTTAATATATAGGAATGAGTCAAAGAAAACAGTGTTCATTTCAAATCTGTGCATTTTAAAACAAACTTGAGCAGTTGTTCTTTATGCTCGCGACATATTATAAATCGTATGGAGTAACTCAACTTTGTGACAAAATCCAATTATAAAGGACAAGAAACATTTTCAATGAAAGACGTCAGTATTCGTTATAAAAATTTAATGTTGTATGTAAAACATTTATATTAATACACTTTGCAGACAACTAACACTAACATTTATAGATATTCCTGAAACACAATAAAGCAACTTTTCATTTATTGTAAAGATAAGAACGTTAGAATATGGAGGATGCTAGCGTATGCAATAGTGAAAAATCTCAAAGAAACTATTTTATTACAAGGTATGAGTACGTCTCATTATATATCCCGCAACAGGTTCAATTAAAAGTATCAAGTGTTTAGCCACTTCATTATTGAGAGATATATCTGCAGAATATCGTACTTTAAAGATATTTTAAGTCTCCTGGCTAACAAAAGTGATATTGTGTCATACATACATCATTTATGTTTTCGTAGAAATAGAGTTTCGGTCAAAATTACATCTCTACAACAAAATTATTTCCCGAGATATCTTGCTAAAAATTTAATTCACTTGTTTTAAAAATTTAATCTAAAACCAGTGTTTTAATAATAATATTTTACACGATGTCACCTTAAAATGAGATTTTATATAATGCTAGAGTGAAATTAAGACCTTTTAAATCTGTTTCAATCATACTGTATATATATATATATATATATATATATATATATAATGATGGTTTCCATCAAGGTTTCACATATGACTAATATAAAAATATTCGCTTCCGCTTACCCAAATCACACAGAGTAACATGCAAATTCATCGAACTCAGTACTCATCATACAGAAATGAAGAACCATGCACAAATTTCAAGTATATATGTCAGTTAGTTTTCGAGATATCGGATAGACATATCGGAACGATAATCAGTAAAGACTATTTCCACGAGTGATAAACTTCGTTAAATCTTGGCAAATAATTAAAAACTTGTGTGCTAAAGGAAATATTAGCGTTTGTAAAAATGAGAATATTTATACATTAAAACAATGACAATTATTAGGTTTCAAAAAAAAAAAAAAAAAAGATTGAACAAACAATAATAACAACTGACAAGAGCTGCTACTGTGAGCCGAGCATTCTAATACTAGGAATAACGTAGAATATCAGCATTCTATCATTTAACAGACATTTCACAGCTTATTTTACCAAATACACGAAAAAGTAAGCTCAACCATAAAATATGGACTCTTTACCGAATTTAATTAACATTAATCATTTTGTAATATACAATATCTATTAAATAACAATAATTATTTTTTTAGTTTAATTTTTAGTTAAATTTAAATTCGACGATCGAGACTAATTAGATTTGTAAGTTATTTTAATACAAATAAATCCACAGTTGCAATGTACTTAAGAACCCTAACTTGTTGTAAATCGTGTTTTGGATTTCCTTTATAATTCAATTTAATAAATGTATCACAATCATCCATCTTAGTAGAGATATACTGTAGATGATGTATCAAAGCAAAGTTTCAGTTCGGGAAAATATAATTCTCTCTGGAAACTGCACCAAGAGACATTCTCCCGTTTCTCC
This sequence comes from Homalodisca vitripennis, assembly GCF_021130785.1. Classification (NCBI taxonomy): domain Eukaryota; kingdom Metazoa; phylum Arthropoda; class Insecta; order Hemiptera; family Cicadellidae; genus Homalodisca; species Homalodisca vitripennis. The sequence continues at coordinate 37,660 of NW_025784881.1, read as the reverse complement.
GATTGACGTACATTGGCCTCGGCTTTCAATAATTCGTGTTTAGTAGCTAACTTTTATAATAGAATTTACATCCAAGACATTAAATCTATGAAGTATCCTTAGTAAAGACTCTTACGCGTCACTTAATGTTTCATATCTTTTTAGTTAGTTAGAAAACATTTAACCGTATTATGTTTATAAATCTCCCAAATTAAACCTATGTATAAAACATTAGATTACTCATTATACGCCTTGATTCTATTAACGATAGTTATATAGCTAAATATAACATTCCTAAGCTATAGAAGCTTAGAAAAAATATTATATATATATATATATATATACTAGCAGACCCGACAGACGTTGTCCTGTACACACGTCTTTAATGCGAAAATTTTAAACTTTGATTAATCTGTAACAATCTGGGCTGTTTTGATAAAAATGTCTAATCAAAAGTTATTACAATATCTAACTTCATCACATGTACATTTAATCACACTTCGACCAACCGATAATGTGTGAGTATAACATGAGTGATGTGAAATGTAGAGGATGTTTTAAATGAAAACTTACTTAATCTGAAGGTAAAAAAGATGAAACAAACGATTTTATAACAGGTATATTATTTCAATTTACAACTTAATTGATCGTAATGCCATTGAATGTACAATATTTTTTGTTAATCCTTCAGGAGTATACACAAACAAATTAGATGATTTTCCGATAGGGCTGAAGTATAATAAGTGACCTCCATCACAATCGAATTATTGATATTTCTGAATAGCCTATATAACTACTATCCGAAATAGATTATAGTTATGTAAAGCCTGGAGTATAATAAGCGGCCACCATCACAATCGAATTATTGATATTTCTGAATAGTCTATCTAAACTACCGAATTTCATTAGTTATTTAAAATTACAGTATAGTATCGGAACTGGCCAACAGAATTTAATTTATCTAAAATACTAAATAAGTATTCCGTATAGGGCTGAAGTATAATAAGTGGCCACCATCACAATCAAATTATAGATATTTCTGAATAGCCTATCTAAACTACTAAAATGACGAACTGAATTAGATTATAGTTATTTAAAGGCTGAATTATAATTAGCGGCCAACATCGCAATCAAATTATTGATATTTCTAATTAGCCTATTTAAACTACCGAATTTCATTATCTTTATATTTATATTTCTTGTGTGCGTGTGTATGGAGCTGAACTCCTCCTAAATGAGTGGACCATCTTGGAATGTTTTACATTGTATCCAGCAGAATGCGCTACGATCGCAGTTTCAATTGTTTTTCTATTTTAATTCCAGGTTTTACCAACAGTTTGTGCTGCTATCAAATATGTGTGTTGTTTTGTAACATCGTGTAATTATTGTGTGTGAGTGCTAATTGTAATATTACATTGATAGAGATTGAAGATGTTTTTGAAGTATATAAAAAACTATAGTTATATATTGAAGTTATTGAACTAATTTTGAAAATCTATTGAACGAAGTGAGTATATTGGTCGCATAACCTAAGTAGCATACAAATCAAAAGGTTGTGTTTCTATGTGTGAATAACTATTGTTAATAGTTTGGTCACATAAGTTCAAATTAAGTAGCATATAAATCACATGATTGAATAACTATTCGTCCTCTTCCACGAAGACGTGGCATTTTTCTGTAAAAATAAAATTCTGTATAATAGTACACAATGAATATGAGTAACTTATTGAATATGTAATTTTAATTAAGTAACTTCTAGATAAAAATGTATAACAACGTAGACTACGGTATCTAAAATACTAAATAAGTATTCCCTATAAGTCTGAAGTACAATAAGTGGCCACCATCACAATCGAATTATTGATATATCTGAATAGCCTATCTAAACTACAAAAATGACGATCCGAATTAGATTATAGTTACTTAAAGGCTGAAGTATAATAAGCGGCCACCATCACAATCAACTTATTGATATTTCTGATTAGTCTATCTAAACTACTGAAATTACGTTGTAGTTTTTTACAATTACAGTATAGTATCGAAACTGGCCAACAGAATTTAATTCATCTAATATACTAAATAAGTATTCCCTATGGGTCTGAAGTACAAACTACTGAATTTCAATATAGTTACTTTAAATTACAGTATAGTATCAGAACTGGCCAACAGAATTTAATTTAAAACCAATTCCTACATTATTAACAATAGTTATTGTCACATGTGATTCTCTATTAATTTTAATATTACAATTAGCAGTCACACAATAATTATACGATGATACAAAACAACACACAAATTTGATAGCAGCACAAACTGTCGGGAAAACCTGGAATTAAAATAGAAAAACATTTGAAACTGTGACCGCAGCACATTCAGCTGGATCCAATTTAAAACATACCAAGATAAAAAAACAATTTATTTATAAACAAAAAAATTAACTCATCAATCGCTGCACACTTAATATTTACGAATTTCAGTTAAAAGTGTATTTTACTAAAACTGCCAATTTTATATCTGGATAACCTCTATAGATAATCCTGATTAGCCTATCTAAACTACCGAATTTCATTATAGTTATTTAAAATTACAGTATAGTATCAGAACTGGCCAACAGAATTTAATTTAAAAACCAATTCCTACACTATTAACAATAGTTATTCACACATGTGATTTGAATGCTACTTAATTTGAACTTATCTGACCAATTTTGTATGCAGATTAAAAATGTAAATTACAACAAATTATTTTAAATTTATTAGTTTAAAACATGATTATCTAAAATGTTAACAATAGTTATTCACACATAGGATCACAACCTTTTGATTTGTATGCTACTTAGGTTATTTGAGGTAATGCGACCAATAATCTCTATTAATGTACTATTATAATTTTAGCACTCACACAATAATTACACGATGTTTTATTTTTTATTTTCTTCTTTTTGCCTGTTGGCTTTCATAAACTTATAACGCGGCCACGTAGTACACTTTTTATAACTTCATTCTATTATATTTTAATGTTATTTGCCGTATTTACTTTTGAAACATGAACCTTACAAAACAACACACACACATTGATAGCAGCACAAGCTGTCAATTTCAGTTAAAAGCTAAAACTTCCAATTTTATATCTGGATAATCTCTATCCTCCAAAGTGAGTACAGATTATATTGAAATAAGAAGTGGTGTTATTTTTATATGTTTTACGCTTACTCTATGCTTTCAAGACTATTATTGATTAAACTGTGTTGTAATATTATTATGTTTACATAGAACAATTGGTGAAAATTTAACTTTGCAATCTGCATTAGACTACTGATCAAGCACTTTATAATAATGTAATCTAAACGTAAACAAATGTTTCTGCCTCTTTGGTGAACTTCAGCTGAAAATATTTACAGCTGTTAAGTATCAGTTCACTATGTATTACGTGTCGTAGCGCCAGTCTGTCGTATTCAATATAAAACACTCCAACATCAACAACAATTTATAATTAAAAATTTAATTATATTTGACCGAATGAATAACTATAATGAAATTCAGTAGTTTGGATAGGCTATTCAGAAATATCAATAATTTGATTGTGATGGTGGCTGCTTATTATACTTTAGCCTTTAAATAACTATAATCCAAGTCGGATAGTAGTTTGGATAGGCTATTCAGAAATATCAATAATTCGATTGTGATGGAGGCCACTTATTATACTTCAGCCCTATCGGAAAACCATCTAATTTGTTTATGTACATTCATGAAGGATTAACAAAAAATATTGTACATTCAATAGCATTACGATAAATTAAGTTGTAAATTAAAAAAAATATACTTGTTACAAAATTAGTAATTTAACATTACAGTATAATATCGGAACTGGCCAACAGAATTTAATTTAAAACCAATTGCTACACTATTAACAATAAGTAGTTATTCACACATGTGATTTGTATGCTACTTAATTTGAACTTATGTGACCAATTCTGACTGCAGATTAAAAAATGTAAATTACAACAAATTATTTTAAATCCAATTAGTTTAAAACTTGATTATATAAACTGTTAACAATATTCACACACAGAAACACAACCTTTTGATTTGTATGCTACTTAGGTTATTTGAGGTAGGCCTATGCGACCAATAAGCTTATACTCACTTCAATAAATTTGCAAAATGAGTTAATAACTTTAATAAATAACTATAGTTTTTTATGCACTTCAAACATCTTCAATCTCTATTATGTATTATAAACAATTAGCACTCACACAATAATTACAGAATGTTACAAAGCAACGCACAAATTTGATAGCAGCACTAACTGTCGGCTGGAATAAAAATAGAAAAACATTATAAACATTATGGCTGTGTTGTAATATTATAATGTTTACGTAGAACAATTGGTGAAACTTCATCTTTGCAATCTGCATTACACTACTGATCAAGCACTTCACAAATTTAAAATATGAACTTTCTAAATTTTAAATGTGAACAAATGTTTCTGCCTCTTTGATGAACTTCAGCTGAAAATATTCACAGTTGTTAAGTAACAGTTCACTTTGTATTACGTGTCGTGGCGCAGTCTGGCGGATCCAATGTAAAACACTCCACCATCAACAACAATTTATTATTAAAAAATTAATTAAATAAACTATTAAAATTGGACCGAATTATGAATCTAAAACCATTCTCGGATCCAACTGAAGACACACAAAAAGTTTCATTAAAATCGGTCCACCCGTTTAGGAGGAGTTCATTAACATACACACGCACACAAGAAATATATATATAAAGATATATATATATATATATATATATATATATATATCAATAAAAATAATTAAAATACATAAAAATTTAGAAATTTAGAACAAGCATGTCAAATTGTCACAAAATCTAAATTTCCGTATGGATTAAATCTTCGATAAATTTAAATCATCTGAACATCACATCTTTACATCCACAGTTTGAACATATGTTTATCATTTCAAGAACATTATGCTTATTAATTTATTTATCTGCTACATGTATGTGTTTGATAATTTTAGGGAATCTTTCAGGGAGTTGGGGTTGCTGACTCTGCCCTGCCTCTACATTCTTGAGGTGGTCACATACTGCAAATCAAAGTGTGATTTGGTTCGTGGCGGTGACGTTCACCAATATGGGACAAGAGGCAGGGACAATTTTCAAACTAGCCAATACAGATTGACGTTATCACAACACCTCCCGCAACAAGTTGGTGTCAGACTCATCAACAAGCTCCCTGAGAGTGTAAAAAATTCCATCAATCAAAATCAATTAAAAACTCGTCTCAAATGCCTTTTGGTGTCAAAAGCGTTTTATTCTGTCGATGAATTCATGATGAGCCGCTGGGAGGTCTAAATTTGCACTGTATTTAAATAATCAGTTTTTATGTGTTTGCTCTCGATCTGGAGTCGGTATGTGTATGTTTGCTTTGGATCTGGAGTCAGTTTGAATGTGTCTGAGCGAATGTATGAATTGTAAGTGTGAATGTGTATGAAGGTATAGTTAGGACTATTTATTTTTGCTTATGACGATTGCGATACAATGTTATATTGTTTAAAAAATGCAATAAAGAGATTATTATTATTATTATTATTTTATGTGTTTCGTTATGTTTTTTTGACCTGAAGAAGCGTAATGCGAAATATAGTTAATTAATATTAATATGTTGGCCTTTTTCTACATACATACATGCATATATATATATATATATATATATATATATATATTTGTGTGTGTGTGTGTGTGCGTGTGTGTGTGTTTGTTTGTTTTTTTGTGTGTCTGTAGCCATGAAGAAATTGAATATATTTTATACTAAACGTCACGGATGAATACACCTTAGTTTATTTTGTCTGCAGCTTTCCTGAAATACGCCAATGTGCACAGCTTGCAGTAGCAGACAAAATCATGTGTTCTCTTTCTCACTTTTTTACTAAATACCTGTAACAGCTTCCACATCCTCGATATTTATGGAAGATTATAAGAAATATTGAATGCAAGAAAGTGTTTACAAATTCAGATTTACTTCAGATTTTACTAAATAATGAAAAATATTATGATCAATAATATTATTAAAATTCAAATATATAATTGTTATATTTAAAGGAATTTGTCTTAAATATTATATTATATTACAGAATATTGAAGTTACAATATGGTATAACATGTACAAATAACGTACTTATATAGCAGTGATTCTATTTAAAGGAGATTCAAGAATTCCATAGCACGGTAACCTTTGAGGTGATTTTGATGCATTATGTACAAAACATCGGCAGTATTTTCACTATGAAGTAAACAGTTTTTAAAAAACTTAGGCAAATTAAAATACAGAGGTAGTCGACTTAGATAGGTATATACGTCCAGTAGATGATGTGGGGTTCTATCTATAACAACACAGGAGAGTTTAGCCAACCCTATGTAAGCTCTAAACTTGCATTAGTTAGTGTGTCATTTAACCACGCAATACGCAATTATAAATATATTAAAAAAAATACTTTATATTTGTGTAGTGTTTTTAAAGCTACATTGATTTTTTTTTTTTAACTAAAACTTAAATGAAATGAAAATTTTGGGATCGAAATATTGGGATTTTATTGTAGATTAGATTGTGAAAAGTCAGGATAAAAACGAACATGTAATCCTTTGGCAAGTTAGTACTGGTAGTTTTAAATCGTTAGGAAGGCATGTTGCCTGCCTTGAATTGATTAGAACTTGTCTTGTTGCGACTATTGTTCTCCTTGTTTGATACAGCTGGACCAATGAGAGAACACCGCGGATGTCCTGTAAAGTTGTTTGGAGGGAGGGAGTATAAATGCGCCAACTAATAATTTTCCCCCGTTTGTGGTAATTTTCGTGAGTTAAGTGTATTACAGAGCGCCGTGTTTCCAAATTTTTCCGCGAGGGATTTTGAGGTAAGCACCAAATTTATTGTACGTTTTATTGAAATAGTCTTCCAGGCCTGATGTTAAATTAATTATGTTGTCTTTTATATAGGAAAAAATCATTCATAGAAACTACAGAGCAATCTTAATAACTTATTCTCGATGAACATTAGAACATAATAGAATCATACAAGTTACATTTGGTTCATACTTGCAAGAAAAGTGAATTAAAATTGAACTTTGTTAATAAGACATACATACATTGTTAATATTGAACATGTTAATAAACTTTATTTTGAGAGGCATCGCTCAGGCAGACGGTCGATGAATACAGAATACATTTTATAAACTCTGAGAAATTACTAAAATAAGTAATAAGGATTAAAAACCATATTTAACGATGCTATAAGCGACGATGAAAAATTGTCCTAGGCTTTGAAGAGTGAACAGTAATATAAGGACAAGGGGACTGTAGAAGTCTTTTGGAGATTCTACTTTTAAATACCTAGCTATAGATAATAGACGGAAAAAACAGTGTTTTCAATGTGTTTATAATTTTAGTTTGTATTTTAGGAGTTAATTTCATATATAAGAAATATCTTTGTACGTAACTGGAAATCGTTATGACAATATTGATAGCTATAACTCTCGCCCATGATAATAAATCTCTCTCATTTCCCTATAAATTGGCTTACCAGGCCATAAGTCAAGCCTGGTCAAGTCTGAGGGAAAGGTTATCTATCGCTTTTGATGAATAGTTTAATATGGATCTAAAATTAAAATATGTTAAACAGTTTCTGTCCGTTTTATTGCTAGGGGTTATATTTTTTTTTAAACTTTAAAACCACTAGTCTTGTTATCGAAGAACCTAATAACGAATTGATAGTAACCTAAGAAGATGAATACAATCCAGGTAAAACGTATTCAATTACTAATAAAATACGATTTAATATTAGAACAACTACGAATTTGCTATGTTAAAGTGTAGTTAATCTCGTGAACTGGGTTAAAATTTCAGCTCCATCTTAAAGACCGGCATTTTAATCACATGTAGTAACTGTGCCAAGCCCTGAACTACAGCAGCTACTTTGTTTATGGTATATTTTGAATTATATCCCATTTTGAGACGAATTATGTTTTTTTGTTCTTTTCACTTTTGCATTGGTAGATTTATTGATTTTTCTGTGGTTAAGAAATGTGTTAATATATATATATATATATTTTTTATTCATTCAAATGCTTTAAAAATGCATGCTTGGAATAAGTTCCAAACCAAATATAGGAAAGATATATTACAATGCATAGAAATACTATAGTTTACTTCAAACAATATATGCTTAAATAAATTTATAAACATTACGTTGATTATATCTCTAAATACAAAGCAGGAGACATAACCCAATTATAAATTCTTAATTATAATCTGATTTATGTTTAAATTCTACCAGCTTTGTCCTATTGGAATCAAATGCTTAATGTACAAATAAACAATCCAATAACTAAGATCACAAATAAATATAAGCTAATCCTTATTGTTTATTCCTAAATTCCTAAATTGATTTTTATGCGAATAATCAAATTAAAGCTAGTAACAAATATTGCTTTTATAGCAGTGTTATATAATCAGAATTTTTTACAACATTAAACTATGCAGAAACTATAAATTGTTATAGAATTAAAGTAACATCAGTATACCTCAAATACCTTGCAATAGTGAAGATCAAGACATTTATATAAGCAATAATATACAAGAAATATTTTAGCAAGAGTATTAAAAGTAATCTTCGACACCCCAAAATACACCAGAAAGTACAAAATTCAAGTAGTAAAACAATATGTTCTAACTAGTTCAGAAAAATGAAAACATTACTTAATACAATAAAACAAGATATCACCAATAACCCAGTATTGTTGAACAGATTTGGAACATATCAATAATGAAACTTCCCCAACAAAACTTTGGCCGTTTCTCCTTATAGCAGTTTGTGGTTGTAAGTTTATGGCCTTTAGATTGTCTCGATGTGCGAGAGTGCTCAAACTATGGAGGGCTTTTACGTTTACTTACTTTCAAACTTGAGAATTATAGTGAAGGATAATTTTTTTAGGATAAACATTTAAAGTTTATAAAAACAAAATTAAGTTTTAGAATGACAAATCTACCTTTTCCAATTTCACTTTTAATTAAATTACCGATAATTATCATTCTTTTATTTACGGTTATTAACTACGTATTTATTCCTTAAAAATAGGAATATGATGTATGTTTAAACTTCCATTCAAAAAAGCTCAAAGGGTAGGTTGCATATGTAAAAAAATACGTAAGTTATTAGAAACATATAGCCTGTAAGTATTTTGACTTTCGTTGCAAAGCAGTTTTATTGCAAAAAGCAAAAGCAATTATATGATGAAAAAGGTTTTATTAACTAAAAATTATTTATGCCCGTTTTCTTGAGGTGCACCGAACGAAGTACTAATTTGACACACCTTCATAAATGAGCGGTCACTAATAAAATAAACATTACATTCAGTAATAAGCAATTAACACTGATTAATATAATCGTCTTACCTCCTAATGTGGAAAACAAGGTGGCATTCCTTTCTCAAATTGTTGTGTGTAAATGTAACTATTATTCAATAATTATATAGAAAATATCTAAATTATTAATTTACCTTGAAGACAATATTTAAGAAAAAAACAAAGAGCGTTCTTTTATTATTCAATCAAATTCAATCTAAAACTTTATTTGTCAATTGAAAAAACACGTGCCAAATAAAGGAGAGTCCTATCTTGCTCATTTACCGCCTGTATTTCTCTGTTTATGTTTTTAATGTTTTACAGGAAAACAATTGTAGCGTCCTAAGGTTGAAAAATGTCTATTATTTTAATCTGTCTGTCAGCCGTCTGTTTGTTTGTCCTCTCTGCGCGATATCTCCAAAAAATATCTAAAGAAACTACGTGGAAATTGCTGAATACATTCGCTAAATAACAGATTACAATCACATGGCATTTTAACACGTGACACAGTTACACATGTAAAGTAACTAAACCCGTTGAAATTAGCTGCCAAATTAGAATTTTGCTTACAAACTAACCCTGTTACTCCATACATGGAATAGTACATAAATGTCTTTCATTATGTATTTCATTTACATCTTGTTTTATTTTAATTTCCATAGTAGAATAGTATGAAATTAAGAAAGGTAAAAAACAGTAAGTGATATTAAAAAGAAAATGTGCAGATAAATAAAATACGTCATTACCTAACTATTGATAACAACTATACTGAACGATTTCGATTAACAAGTTTACCAAAAGAATATAATATGGTGAATGTTTATCCAAATTACTGCATGTCCCTTGTTCATATGTGAGCAATAACACCGGATTATACGACACTAGCAAAACCCGATATCTGCAAAGTTGGATTGGTTGAACTAATAATTGAGTGGTTTCAATCATCCACGGTGGGGCCATAAAGACAATCTTACATTTATGACTTGATTGAAAACATCTATAACTAAAAATCGTGCTGTATTATCTAAAAACATTTCATTTCAATTTTACCACACAAAGTCCTTGGGTAAAAATTCAGCATATTTCAATTTATCTTCTGGTAGCAAATTATAATTATTTTGTAAAATTTCACTATGTATGATACTTTGCATATAATTGATATACAATTATTTTCTTTATACATTTCACGACAAATTAACATATATTTTGAACAAATTCTTAACTTTAAAATGTAAATACTTCATAAAACATTTAAATGAGCGTAATGAAAAATTAACTAGTTTTAGGCTTTTCCATTTCATTTATACCGTAAAAGTATAGAAATAGGTCATTGTTTGATGAAGAATGTTGTATGAATTCATGGTTCCAATTTTAAATAACTTAATGTTTAATATAAAAATTGCACAAAAATATGTATTTTTACACAGGTATTGGGGCTATATACGTTTTGGAATAGCTGTACTTATAAAAACGTTATATTTATGATCTGTAGCAATAATAAAGAAATACGTGGTCAATTTTAAGATAAAAACCAGTTTTTTGATCTTGTTTAAAAACTGTTTGTGAGAGACATATAGTGCAGATGCAGATGTTAGAACATATATTTAAAAAACTTTTAAATGGAAATACAAAATGATGAATTCTGTAATAATTTTTTTTGAGTTATGCCTATTTGAAATATTTCTTAATGTATATTTAAGTGGGAGTGTGTACATTTTAAATAAATTAATAAATAATTTGACATATTATATTGAATGTTATTCATTTTATGTTATGAATACCCTGGTTTCACTGTTTAATTTTTGATTTGTGTAAAATATAGAATTTTAAATAAACCCCAAATGGCATTATATTTTATCTCCTATTTTAATGGGTAAAGAAAACCTAATTTATTGCAATTTTCTGTTTAATAGAAAGGCTTATAATTTAAATTTTCGTGATTAAAAACGAGGACCTACAGTTATCGCACATTCTCTGATGAAGTTATTTAAAATTAACCCTTTCTGTGTGATTTTTTTGAGATTAGATTTCATTTTTTCATTTTGTGATTTTTTAGTTTTTTAGCTATAGATCTGTCGGTTATCCTATCATAAGTTTAATATGCACTCCTTTACTCACCCTGTCCGAAGGTCTGAAGGCTTCAGAGACTGCTCTAAACACTAGAAAACAATGTTTATTCTCTCAATTACCTTTTTATTTCTACAATCGATTCATCTTCCTAATGACCAAATTTTAATTTAATACGAATAATTATTTACAGATTTTCTATCTGCACTAACATTCTAACTTCTTATGACAACTTATTTTAAGGCGAATGTGAGAATATATATCCAGCCTTACAAAATATTTAACTAATGAACTGCATACGTTTTTCTGATGACACATTTTCCATATGACAACATTGCAAAAACCTTCCATGTGTTTAATAACCATCTTCAAGAGTTTTCTCCTTTCAAGTTAAAAATTTAATTATTATGATGTATGGTAATTTGGTTTATATATCATTTTTGTAGACTTAGACTGCATAAAAAAAACTTCAAGTAAAATAACGCAATGTACTATTTAAATAGGTGAAGTTGCTGGATTTCTGGACAAACATATACTCAGTTAGGTAGTTATTGATGGTAAATATCTTTAAATAAATTCACACACACACTCACACACACACACACACACACACACACACACACACACACACACACACACACACACACACACACACACACACACACACACACACACACACACACACACACACAACACACACACACACACACACCAATAAATTGAATAAAACAAGTTACCTCTATCACAATAGCGGTACGAAACTAATATTTAATTAATACTGGTAATAATCGTATATCATAACAGCGTACGACATGCTTTGGTTCATTTTAGTTATTAACAACCGCTTTGAGTATTCTGATATACTGACCTGAGTTTATATTTATTATAACATATCTACATCCAAGTTATTACTCCCACTCAAATTCTTTGATCGTCAATGTGGCTTCGATTCTGCTGCAACTCAGAAAGCCCGAATTCTTTATTTAATATATGTTTCTTTCTAGTTAATTTTTGTGTTAAATTAAATTTAATTAGGACTTTTAATTAACGCAGTGCAAATTGTAAATATTTGTCAAAATCAGTGGCAAAGTTTAAAATTTAAGAAAACTCCACCTTTTTAAATGTAAAAAATTCAAAATATTTTGTAAATCTAATATTTATCCTCCGGGTGGTATCATATTTGGATTGTTTACAGCGTTCGGTTGAACCTACAATTGGCACTCTATTAGGAAACGGCTTTCCTTTCTAGTTATTCAGTAGAATCGCATTGTCGAATAAGGGAGTTAACTTTCAACATACTTTATTCACTGTAGTAACTTTTTTGTTTAACATTTTGATTAGAGTTTTGATTTCTTTACTGCGTGAGCGTCAGAAAAATCTATCTATTGAGGGGCTGCGAAATATTCATTATCTGTCACTCTATTTGTCAAAAATGATTTGAAAACAAACTACCCAAGGACTTGATGTTTTTTCACTAACCTTTATTTACGTAATTGGGGTAAGAGAAAATAGAAACTGATGAAAATTAATGCAATAACAAAGTTAAAACTATGGACATGTTTATTGCGTAGCATCACAACGACGGAGAATATCGTTACTAGGTCGAATATCTTTTATGTTTACTTGGTGCGATAAGAAAAACACAAAGAAGAGTTTCCAAAACTTTGTCTTACATAGATTTAAAAAGTTCAATTACCTGGGCAAGTTACGTTGTACTGCCTAGTTTTGCAGTTAATTACTATATATCTTAAACTGTTGGAAAAATTATTCATAAAAATTACCGTCTACTAATGTTGGTCTTCCTTCTTGTGTTTCGAATAACTTTATGGTTGAAAAATTTAATTTGATCAGTATACTGAAGCTCATTAGCTTAATCATTTATACTATAAGTTATTGTAAAACTAAAAATGCTAATATTAAATTTCCAAGATGTTTCATATCTAGGTAAAATAAATATTTGTAATATTAATCAGCTCTAATTTTTCTACATTAATTTTTATTTTCGAGAGTAAATTAACCTAGAGCTTAATGAATACAAATAAATATTAAAAATAAGACACACTCCAATAACTAGTTTAAACCTCCTAATTGAAGTATGTGTTTAGAAACACATACTTCACAGAACTATTTACTCCAATTTGTAGGATAATATTCTACTAAATGCTGTCTGAAATTATCTAAACACGTACCAATTAACATACTATCACAACTATGTTTTATTTACCAGAATTAGCTTTAACTAGAAACCTAGTACTTCAGTAGTCACAAGTTAATTAAAATGAATTGCCAACAGTCTGTAACTAACATAGCAAATTACACCTTGGCTTAGTTAACTCCCTAAGGTCAATCTACTATGAGTCCATTGCAAATATCTCATTCGAAACAGTAAAAACCGTTAAAATTTATGTAATATTCAACAGGGAATCGTAATATGTCTAATGCTGCTTAGTTAGTGAAAAAAAACTCTCAGTCCTGTTTAACATTCTTAACTCATAACCTAGAAAAGTTTGAAACTAAACACTCCATAAGTTAATAATACTGCTGTAGAGATTCAAAAGAGAATAAAACCTCATTTAACGGGTTAAAGGATTTACCAGTGAGTAAAATTTTGATGAATGGTAAGAGAAATTTTCTGTACAGAGTTTTACAAATAAATTTAACAAAATTTGTATGATTGCTACATTCAAAATTTACTTTTAGTTTCAAATGGATTTTAATGATGATTAAAACATTCGCCAAGTTAATCCAACCAGTAGTTGAATCTAGTTACTCGGCCGCAGTTCGTGTACATCATTAGTTTCTTATATGAAGTTAGTATAGGTAAATATATACAAGAAGGAAAGATTTAATGTAACATGAAATGTATCGTTAACAGATTTCAATACATACAAAATATAATATGAAGCTTAAATTAGTTGGCGTTGGACAGAGAAATGAAACGCGCGCGAGAAGATAACACAGTACTGTGTAATGTGTTTTCGGGGATTTTAACATTAATTTATTATCAAAGACATGCCATGAAGCTAAATGTTTACGCCGACTCTTGAAAGAATCAAACGCATTACAACTTATAAATGAACCAACAAGAGTTACTGCAACTTCAGCCACCTTGTTAGACCACATAATCGTGGACAGGTCGGCTGAAATCGAGAGGACCGGCATCATAGACGCACCTAGTATTATAGATCAAAGAGGAATAAAAATAACGGATCACAGGCTTATTTATTGCACGGTTAAAGTTCCTAAATATAAGAAAAAACGCCTAAAATGATTATCTACAGAGATTTTAAACATTTCAATGAAAAAATGGCTGTAGCTGCAATCGAAAATGTTAACTGGAATAGTGCAACGCAATTAGATGGAATAGATAATATTGAACAATTTATTTCAAGGAATATTTAAAAGGTATTTGATGAACACGCCCCTCTTGTTTGTAAAAGAGTCACAAAAGAGAAGGCTCCTTGGAGAAATGATGAAATAATTAAGAATACAAAAATTAAAAATAGACTGCATAGAAAATATCGGAAGTCCAGAACTAATGGAGACTGGGAACTGTACAAAGAGGCACGAAATTAATTGAACCTGATGATATGAAAAGCAAAAAAGGCATATTTCACTGAAAAATTATCATCTTCAAGTAACCCAAAAGATTTCTAGACGTGCCTCAAGAAATGTAATGTATTTGGAAATTCTACCTATAACTGTTTGCCTCATAATTTGAATATAAATAATATTAACAGATACTTTGTTGAGATGGGCAGTTCAAATGAGATTAGCGAAGAAAAAGTAATTTATTTGACCTCGAACAAGATAAATAATGATGCCGTTAATTTTAACTTCCATGCAGTTACTGACAAGGACATTAAATCAGCAATGAATGAAGTAAAAACCAGAGCAGCGGGCAGCGATGAAATTACTATTCAGATGATTAAAGCCGTGAGTCCATATGCACTAGGTGCCATCACACATTTGATAAATGAGTCCATGTCTGAAGGCATGTTTCCACAAAGATGGAAAGAAAGTATAGTTCATCCCTTACCTAAGGTACCCACCCCTCATAGTGTTAATCAACTTAGGCCAATATCGATTTCACCAGCGATGTCCAAAATATTGGAGAAAATTGTTACTAAGCAATTGATGAAGCACATGGATGATAAGAACATTCTTCCTAAAACTCAATCTGGCTTCAGACATAATCATAGTACTTGCACTGCCCTGATGAACTTATTTTCAGATTTGATTGACTCTAAAGACAGTGGAAAATACAACTCCATTGTTATGTTGGATTATTCGCAGGCATTTAACTCAATTAGTTACAAAATTTTGTTGGCCAAGATGCACTATTTCAGCTTTGGAGAAAACGCTATTGAGTGGGTGAAGTCTTATCTTGAAGGAAGAAGCCAGGTGACAAGGGTTGAGGGCGAGACATCTGCCTCTCTAAGTAGGGAGCGAGGTGTGCCTCAGGAAAGTTGTCTTGGTCCTGTACTGTTTAACCTGTACATCTCTGACTCCCCAAAGTGTATTAAACACTGCACGGCTCATATGTATGGTGATGACTGCCAGTTGCATTTTTCCTATGACCCTAGCTCAGTTTCAGGTGGCTTTTGCCCATATAAACTCTGATCTTGAAAACATCAGTAAATGGTCTGTAGACAATGGGTTTAAGCTCAATGTAGGCAAGTGCACTGTCCTTCACACTATACCACACAACACAATACAGGCCTTGACAGACAGTGGTGTGGGGATTGCTCTTGATGGGGAGTTTTTGACCTTGTGTGACAGGGTGAAAACGCTCGGCATCATGCTTGATAGCGATCTAACATTCTCTGAACACGTCACTTACGTCATACAACGTGCACTTGACAGATTAAGATGTCTATACAGATTCAGATCTCTACTGCCGGAATTTGCGAAGCTTCAGCTTATGCAGTCGATGGTTTTTTCCGTCATTTACTACTGCTATCCAGCCTATGGTAACAACATCTCGCTGGGGGACGTAGAACGTATTCAGATACTTCAAAACTCTGCTGTGCGTTTCATTTTCAACTTGAAACGTTTTGATCACATGTCCCCCTTTCGAGATGCTGCCAGCCTGCTACCAGTGGAGTCTGTCTGCAGGATATTGACTTGCTCATTGGTCCACAAGTTCCTATCACACCAGGAACCGCAGTACCTGAGCGAGCGGTTGTTTTTCCGGGAGGGGTCTCGCAACGCAGTACCCGCCATGGCTACCTTCTTGATTTTCGAAAAGTCAGGCATGAAGTCGGGAGGAGAAGTTTTTCGTATTTCGGCCCTAAATTGTACAATGACCTCCCCCTTAGCCTTAAGCAATACAGTTGCAATTCTTTTAAATTAAAGCTTAATGACTGCATATGTGTTGATAAATAACGTAGTTAAGTTGTTAGTGTATAAGTTTTAGTATTTAGTATAATCCAATGTTGTTACTTTTAGTTTTAATCACGAGTCTTTGTTATTTAGTATTTAAGGCCATTAAATGACTTGAGTTGTTCTGCAAAACAGTGTATGTACTAAAAAACGCTTGTAAATAAAGGCATTTTGATTTGATTTGATTAAAGATTTTAAAAATTTACAATAAGACGATGTTTCGTAATATTTTTATTCATCTTATGAAAATATCTACGAATCAAGAAAATAAAAAAACAGAGTAAATATTTATTTTGGAAATTCAGTTCATTGTAAAAATTCTTCGGCTTTAGAATTTTGTGTATGTATAAAAGCTTGGGAATACAATAAAATATCATTTATAAGTTATAAAATATAATTAATTATTATAAAACATATGAAGTTTAGTATAATTTAGGAAATCCTGTAATAAATGATGTCAGGTAAAATCTTTTATTTTATAAAATATACAATATAAGGCATCTTGTAGACTCGTGGCTATATGGTCACGTAACCTCGGGCAATTTCAGGAAAATGTTTGAAGCATTGTTCGACTATGTTTGTCTTTTAACGCTGATGATACAATTTAAATCCATTGTTTTTCATATCTCCTGTTTCGAGTAGATCACAAAGATAACTAATTATCCTTAAAGTGCACAGTAACATTCCAAAATATAAGGAATTTCCAAAACCTTTATATAAAGTTTTACTAAACGCTAGAACTCTGAAACGTTTATTAGACTGAATTTTGAACCCTCTAAAGATAGATAGCAGTGGTTTTATAGAGTACCAGAATATGAAAAACTAATATATGTAGGGTTTCGTTGGTCTATACTAATGTACCAGTAGTTTCAGTCAAACACGTGATGATGATAAAGATAACTTTTTGCGAGGTCTAATTTATTAATGGCCAGAACGACCAGTAACTATAGATGGTATTACAAATTGTGGACATGTTTTTTTTAAGTAAAAATTTTGGTAAACGTTAAGCAAACTTTAAGACTGTTAGCGGAAGTTAGATAGGGTGTCGAAGTGGGGCTTTGTTACTATATCTCGGAGCACAACAAAAGCTTTGTTAGTTTGGGCAGTATTGTACTTGTCATTGTGTCCTGATTATCTCCTCTCATTGATTCTTAACCTATTAACAGATATCAGTACCCATTGGTGATGCATTATTGCACATAACTTAACTGAAGCGTTGAAAGAGCCAAAGAACATTGTTATGAAATATTTTAGTATGACTATAAAAATTCTAATGATACTATACTAAATAATAATACTAAATACAATTAATTACTACTCCGTTCAGTTAGATTGAATCGATTGACAAGTTTGATAAAATAAATACATTGTATGTGTGTTCATCGCTCAATATAATAAAACAATAAAGATACGAAAATGTTTATCCGTTATCTAATTATGTAGTGAAAACATGTCTTAGGAAATTATTTACCCTAATGAAAACAACACTGTAAAATTATTTTTGAAGGAATTTTATGATTATTGTGGTCATGAGTAAAATAACTGATGGATTTGAAAGATGTATAGAGACTTTTGCGCAATAATGAATAATTTGACAACAAGAAACAACCTATAACTCTAGTAAAACAAATAGCTTATCCGGTCCTTCTCTAATTTGTATCACAATTATCTCACCAGAGGCTACCGTTTGGACTGCTGAATACAGAAAACTGTATGAATATATATTTATTTCTGACCAGTATAAGGTAAAATAAAACAGCAAAACTTAATTTTATCACAAATTGACAACTTTGAAATGAAAATAAATTCAAGAGTGGCATATCTTTAACAGCTTATACAGACTGCGAAAGACTATGGACACAAATTTTAAGATAGTAAGGAGGTATGTGAGGCCCCCAGTAAAAGGTCTACAAAAGAAACATTTTATTAATATGAAAGATACATGAAAAATATTATTGCTATAATCAAGACCTGTACATATTGGCGATGTACAGATTAATGTGCATTTCATAAATAAGAAACCTCGCCTGTTGCAATATGACACTGCAGAATCAACCTATCTAAATAAACATACATTCAAAAGCAATAGGCTAGAGCTCTGCGTGAGCCAGTATTTATTTTACTCTATAGTTTTTGTGCATTTTATAATAATTTTGTATACTATATTATGTCTTTGGCAAGTATTCATGGTAAAAAGAATCGGACATTGATTGCTGTAAAAACAATAACTTTATATTTACTTATGTTTAAAATTAAATGGTTTAAGTTATTTAAATAAAGAGATTTGCTTCTTATGTTTAATATCTTGATTTAAATTTAAATGAAAACCATTACATTCAGATCCAAATCAATTTCTTTGAATTTTAAACAAGTGTTTTATGCAAGTTCTGTCCATCAGTTCATTAAAAGTTTAATTCAATAAAGCATTGTTGAATTTATAACGCACAATTTAAATATTTTATTATTTTATTGTTACATGTGTTTAATATGCTTTAATACATGAAAATAAGCTTTTTTTGGAATTGACAGTGAAATATAAGACACTAGTATTGACTTGATTTGGAAGTATATTACGGTAAAATATTTATGGATTCAACTGATCAATGTTAGAACACATACGTTTTAAATATCGTGATTTAACTGCGTTCTAAGTCTTTCAAAGTAATTATGTTTTTATTCAAGATACGAGTAGAAGCACTCTACGACTGCAGTGGTGCACGTACAATAGCAGCTGTTGCCCATGACACTTCTTGCATTTTGCCGCAGTGAATCAAGGAACTTACGATAATTCCAATTATTAGGCATTCATAGCATTCATGAATATCACTCTTGGCAATGCACGTTTCCTTCTTATCTTGTCCAGTGTGAAAAAAAACTTTCCGGCTCAGTCGGAACAGACAGTAAGTAGTTTTTTGCGATGGCAGATATAGTAATAATTTGTTTCCTATATGATTTACAAGTAATAAATATTTACGAAAACCGTCACGATATCAAAGCTGTAAATAAAAAATGCCTACCATACTGGAGAATATGTTATTCCAAGCTAAGCAAATTAAAATTTCGTACATAGTCTCAAATTGTCGGTCGTTATTGGACCATTTACCGTCTAATTAAACCTGGTTAAGTGTGTATTAAATATGGAACCGGGTGTTTTGGGCTCTGTGCCTCACATTCCGTGAAGTTATGAGTAGTTTTTTTCTTAATTGCTTGCACGAGGACAAACGCTACAGTCTAATTTTGTTTACTAAATCCAACTTAAATTTGTGTAATACTTAAGGCCTTCATGAAATTAATCTTCAATCAATGTAAGAAACAAACACAAGTTCGTGTTAACCGTTTCCAACATTAGGTTGTGTACATCTGTGCTGTTCCACTCACGTTATCGACAATGGGAATTTTATTTGTGCATATCCACGTATTAAGGACACTTTGTATTATATTATTACAATAAATTCGAGATCTCCTTTTCTTGTTTATTCATTATATGTTTTTTATAGAAAGAGTAGGAGGAAAATACTAAAATTCTTCTCTATAAAATTTTTATAGAATTTTCAATTAACACTGCTAAAACAGTAATTCAAACAAATATTAAAGATTAAATCTAGTTTAATAGTTGCTTTGAAAATTTCGTTTTATTACACCTCTATTACATACTAATTTTACCAAGAGCTATAAACGGTTCCCATAAGCCAGCACTCTACACGATGAGGTGTATCTTCTACGTTAACAACATACAAACTTTATAGTTAACCCGTTTACTGTCTTATTGCTACATTATCTACATGCTAATATATTACATCTTTATAAATTACACTTACAAATATAACGTCAATATCCTAATGGCGTTTTTTAATTGCATTCTACAATTTACATATTTAGTTAAGGTATTTAATTCGTGGAAAATATTCAAGAAACATGTTTTGTTTTTGACACTTTGCATGATATTAAACAGGTTATAGGTTAATTAAAAAAACTCATTTTCCATTTAGCCCACTCCTGGTAATACAAAACATTAATCTCTGTCCTTTCAGACAGGGTGATTTCTCATTTTGACGTTGTTCTTTGACAAATTACCTCGCTTGCCGTGTGTCCGAACATTTGCTAAAAACAGTTCTGGATTAAGTTTGTAATACATTTATATAATTTATAAATTTAATATTTTGTATTTTTTGTATTTAGTATTTGTTTTGTAAGCGTCTATTAAAAAATAACAATTAATTATAGTCCATCAATTAAGCCACTTCCAACAGAAAATTGTTTTTAATATCAAAATAAACTGCACAATGTTTAGCTACTCAGTAGATTGTCAAAATTTGTTCAAAATTTAAACTTTTGTTCGGGGAATAACATGTCATACGTAGACATACCTTATATACTAAACCAGCAACTAGTAAGTGTTCTGTGTACAATTAAAGATATAAAATATATGTCCTAAAATTAATGTTATCAATTTGTAAAAATAATTACCTTAAAGATAGGGGATCTAGTGAAACAAAAGTCACCCATTGTCTAACATAATTTTAAAAACTTTGTAACAGTTTTGGGCTCTAGAGGTGATGTTGGTTGACGTTGCTATAGTATTGTTCTTGAGTGCTACCATGAAACAATTGCAGTAGGCTGAGTAATAATCTATATTAACATTTATTTTTGAATTTTAATCTTATGGATTATATGTATTTATTTTATTTTATGTAATATTTTTAAAAGACTGAATGTGGTAAATATGTTGTAAATAAGGCTCCCATGTAAATTAATCAAACAGACATTACGTTTAATTACTGTAGCAAATTCATTAGTGTAAAGGTAAAGGCATTACACAAGCTAGAGTTTGGTTATAAACAACAGAGCTACGTAGACTATTAAGTAAGAAACTTAAGAAGTGTTTTATTTGTGCAACTTCCAGAAAATTTATAGCATCTTGACACTTTTACATTAGCAACTAACACATTTGTCGATTGGTCTTCTACTATAACTGTCTGCCTGAAATTATATAACTGATTATGTAAACTTGTCATTATGTTTTTTAATAAATATGCCACATTAAATTGTGTAGCAAAATAATTATTATTATACTTAAAATAACAAGAACAAGCAATTAATTATTGATCACTTACAACTTTACTATAAATCTATAAATAGTTCTTATTTATAACAAAGTAATGGTTTATGCCTACTTGAGGTAAGCAACATTTTTCTTACCTCTGTTTATAATGTGAAAGACTCATATGAATGCAATAGCTATATTAAGACAAATATGATTCCATATACTGTATAAAGAAAAGTTTTTCTTCGTGTAGAATAAACAAAACCTTGTAAACCGGGAATATACAGGAATATAAGTTACCTACTCCCACCAGTACGTGATGTATAACTCATTTCTGAACATGTTCACACAGATAACTGTTTTACAATGTGACGCCACCGCATACCTTAATAAAAACATATTATCTATCCATATAATAATATTTCCTATGTTAAGGATGATTCACCCTTACATGAAGCAAATGTGATATAAATATCAGAGTTTCCTGATGGTAGTATTACATCTCAATAATACATACTCTTTTTCTTTGGCTTCCAGTAAAATAACACAGATAAATAAATTCGCCAAAAGTTTTCAGATACCCTTGGGTGTTTCTGGCAACCAATACATTGCTAATTTTACGCTTATTCACTCTCATGAATCTGATTTGGTAATTTAAAATAAAGATTAGTGTGTTGCCCTCAATCCAACAATAAAATGGAAGAAGTATACCAAACCATGGATACGTAACTGGCTTAATTCTTTTTAATAGGTCATTTTAATCTCATGGTCAGACAGTTAGGTACTAATAGGGAAATAGAACATATATCAGGCAAACAGAAAGGTAATATCCTTAATATCATTAAAGATATGTTTTGAACGGAAATATGAATATTAAAACAATTTATTACTTTTTATTAAAACGGCTAAAGCATTGGAGACTGCTAGTTAAAATTGGTTGTGTACGTTTTTTTTGCACTACACATGTTCTTGTGACAGCATTACAATATATTTAAAGTATTTTTTTCATAAATACAGTATAGATCGAGGTTTAAAAAGATAAGAGGGTGGGGCGGTACTAAATCCCACAATTACATGTTCGGTTTGACAGTTGGGCTAGTAGAACGGCCCGACCATCCTTATCTATGTGGAATGAAAACTCTTAGCAATGATCAAAGTAATGATTAATAATAGATTAATCCTGCTAACTTCTGATTGATAGCTCGATATTTATAACAGAATTGATAAAACAAGACCTCGTATTGAAAATTTACTATGAAAAATGATATAAATAATCCATACATTTTAATTATATTGCTTAAAATCAGTATAGCTGTTACTTTGAATTGGTACTTACGTGAATCCGTCAAACATTTCAAGATATACGATGTGAGTTTTCCGATGAAGTGTCAAGGGTGAATATTCACCCGGAAAATGCTAGAGTGTATGCAAATATATATTTTGCATTTGGTACATTATTAACCCCTATGGTAATGAGAAAAAATTCACAGTACTTAACTAATACTATGCATATGAATAAATTATAAATCATGTGACATTAAACATGTGACATTACACATAACCTAGTAAACTCTCTACACAATTAGCGTTTTCCAGTTGTACCTCAGTGACGGTTGTCACTTGACTTTTTCCCGACCATGATCTTAATTTTTTGTAAGAAATTATAATCTCAAGTAATAAAACTAATGGATTAGCAATAATTTAAAGAAGAATCATTTTATCCTTGCATTGAACCTTCCTTTAAAATATGTGTTCTTAGAATTCCAAAGCGATCACTAAACACTGCTTAAGGCTAAAAATTATTGTAATATCTTATTAAATATATCTTGCTTTCACTGTCCTGCTCCGTCTCCTTTATTGCCTTTTACACCAAAAATGATTTTAAGGAAATCTTTTTCTGAAACTCTTTTAGCAAGTATATTTATTTCTTAACCATTGTTATTAAAAACTAGGAACTTTGTTCACTTAACGCTCTAATATTACTTGTTTATGATTTAAAGGGTAAATTTCAGCTTTTGAACCAGTTTTTGTAAAGTTGGCGTACTTGAAAATTCGATACTTCTTTTCTGTATGTGGCGAATAATACTTTTAAAAATTTTTAATTGCCAAGTAAATCAAATATTAAAGGTGATTTCTAACCAAACTAGTTGTTTTAATTAATATTTGGGGTCTATTGTCAGAGTGCATTTTAAAAATATATTATTATTGTACAATAATGTAAAAGCACATTTTCCAATATTTACTCTACTCTATTTTTCAGAAGTATTTAGTTGGCATTATTTTTTTAATTAAGAATATACTGAGTTATTGTTAAGATCAGGATATTTTTCATAAAAGCTTAATTATTGATACGTTTAATTTAGTTTTGCCAATCTTTTATAACGCTGTATACTTCCATCGTTGCATATGTGAGTTGAAATACTAGGATATTTAAATGCAAAAATATCAAATACTTTTACCACAAATCTATATTTTTTTATTCGCTAGGAATTTTTAAGAAAAAGAATAGTTAATCTGAACAAGTACATAACATAAAGAAAACTAAAAGTAATAAAATACTAATTATGATTCTTTAAAAACAACCTAGTGTTTTGAATTGTGTTAATTAAAATTTTACAAAAGTTATTTTTTGCCTCCTGACTTCAAAAAATAATATATTTTTAAATGCAACTGGACGGTAAAGCTCAAAGAACTAAAGTATATTATTATTTAAAAATATATACAACCTATAATAGCTTCTTGTATGTTCTTCTTCAATGCGTAACCTTTTGAGCTGGATTTTAATTTAATATTTGATATTTAATGTTCAGTTTTTGTTATTTCCAATGACCAACGGATTTTTCGCCCAATTCAACATTGAGTTTGTGTTTACTATTACGTAGTAAAGACTCTTCTCCTTGTATATAGAAATATTGCATATGTTTTAATTATTATTAAGCTAAAAGGATATTATCATTATTTATACCATATTTAAACTTTATTGTGCCATATAATACTTGAATTAAAAAATAACGATAATGTTATTATTTTTCGATTAAATCTTTAGAAAATAAAATTACAAAATGTGCAATGCCGTATCTGCGTATATGTAAGCATTAATTTTGTTAATAGAAAAATGCAGTATTTCATAAATAATTATATTTATATAAAAAAACTCCTACGCCATTAAAAATTATCCTAAAAGTTTGTTACAATTATTTAGTTTTAGTTTTAGAGCTGATTCACATTATTTGTTGAAAAAACATGCTATAACAGACCATAGTATATTGCTATGTAAGAAATATGTATTTAACAATACAAAACCTAACTCATTTATGTTTTTATTTGTGACACCTTACTTCATCATTATTATTATTCTTAAATTTTATTTATTAACCATTAGAATAAATTGCTTAAGTATTAATTTTGTTTTTATTCCGAAAATTACGAAATTGAAGCACTTAAGATAAAATGAATATCACATCAAGTGAGGTTTACAGTTCCAAAGCTGTTAATAACTAACACTGAGTTGTTGTAATACTAGAATCAATAAAACGCCTTAGAATCTTCGAGTAAATTTCTCCAAGCGCGTCACTCACTCAGTTCAGTAAAACCTTTTGAAATACAAGCCCAAATAAACTGGAAAGCGTCTTACCCAGCTCCTTCCAAAGCCCTGTTTGTCTTCAAGGAATATAGGGGATGTTTGAATGTTACGTCTTTTCATTCCCTAGTATATCTTTGTGAAAATCGATATGAAACGTAATAGGGGGGAAGGCGGAATAACAGAGAAGAAATGAATTCAATGAAAGTCACTGGTATTCACATTACTGATCCCCTTCAATACACAACAAAGTTGGGATGGCTGGATGCCCTAATGTACCACGAACAGTCCCAGAGCTGCGATTGTTGAAAATTTCATCTTTTATAAAATGTTATATAGTGCCAAATTGCGGAGTTCAACGAGATAACTGAATCAATCACCGTCGAGCATCGCTGCTGCTTAGATGACCCTTGAGCAGTCATATCCTGGCAAGCAATTCTTGGATTTAGCCAGTGATGGTGACTAGGCAGCATTCATACAGTATTGACATTAAGGGTTCCTTAGCTCTAGTTCCATATATTAAAACAAGACATTATTATTATTATTGCTGTTTCAGCATTACCTAATTACGTTTCGCAGAAAAGCTGGCACATGAGGCTCTACGTGTATAGAGCAAGTATTGGAACAATCAAATGCCTGACAAAATTCTCGCAAATAATAAAACTAACTGCACTTTGGACTTAGTGACTGTTTAATCAATAATAAGCCACAATTCTTGAACGGAAATATGAAACATGTTTACTTATTTCTGATCAAATCAAGTCCCTCATCAATGCCAAAATACATCTACTGTGCCGGAGTTTTCCAGCTTTAAATTATTTCAGTCGATCTTATTCTATAATTATGATTTCATTATGTCTGCATGACATCTGATGTAAATATTCTATCTTCATAATATCTGTTTACAATATTAATTCTTACGTTATTTCTATTAAATTCGATGATAAATGTAAAAAAATTTCTCATTATACTGTATATCGTTGAGTAACATTTACAATGCTACTTTTCGTCATACATTCGTCACATGGAATTTTCATGCATTTGTATTAAAAGGAGAGATTTTAAAACCATGCAGTTTGTGTAAATACTGTAAAATTATATTAGTGTTTTGGACTAGAAAATATGTTACATTAGCGTGGAGTTCATATTATTTCTTAGAGAAATAAATCATAAAAATAAAAGGATGCAGGTGAAATTAAGAAAAATTCACAGAACTTTCGCTCATATAAATGAGATCATTAACACAATAACACTCATATTTCAGTGTGCTTTCTTGATTTATCTAAAGCGTTTGATTGTGTTTGACTATATTATGATTGGGAAATTACAAAATAACAAGACTGAACCCCGAACTAAAAGGGAAGCATAGGTGATGAATAAATGTGGAATGAGCGATCAAATGTATGTCTCAATGAGAGCTAATGTGGCATGTATGTCCAAATATTAGTATGTATGGACGTTTGCTATAAACAATTGATTTTGTCTCCGTAATAAAAATTGACTATTGGCTATTATTGGAATAAAATATATTTTAGCAGATTTTTTGTCTTTTTAAATTTCAAGTGACGCCGATTGCAGAAGATCAAATAAAAACAATAAATGTTGTGAAGAATGTAAACTCATATATGTCTGTCCACAAACATTTTCGAGAAAATAGTGCTCTAAATAATTTACATTGTTTATGAAACTCCACTTCTACATTGACTACATCTTTTGACGATGGTGCATATCACTATATGGAATTTGTGTAAGCATTGTTGAAGCCTGTAACTTAGGAAGCTTGCTTGGTTTTTTTTGTCTTTATAGACATTTAAAAGCTTCTTTTATCTGTGATTATCTCTCTGTCTAAATTTCAGCAGGATATCTCGAGCATTAAATCAGCTACAGACTTTTTTCGTGCTACCTCAGTGAAGCCTGTAAAGTCTAGTGCCTACATTTTTAATATTGATAAAATACAAAATGGTGTACAGTATTAAATGCCAAAATGAGTTTAATTTTTAAAACATTTTACACGAATATTATTTTTTTTATAAAATCATTAGTGTCGGTCTGATATTTTATAAAACTAGTAATAGTTCCATTCCAATAATTTGATTAAAAAAGAAACTTTTCACAAAATGATAATAAAATCCTTTCACTGTTTTAAACACATTTAAATTAATGTTATAGTCAACTATACAATGTACTTCACGAGCTAAAAAATATGCACTGTTATGCTAATTTTACACATCGACAAAAATTCACAAGAGAACGTATCAAAAGCGTATGTAACGTTTAAGAGAGCTATTTCGAAATGTTAGTCATTGTTTAATTTCTATACCGCGTGTTTTTAGATTTCCCCAGGGATTTTCGCGAAATAATTATCCATCTAGTTACTAAACGGTACGGAAATGTATCATTTTATCCCACATCAAATCAGATTGAGCCACGTGTCTGATGAGAATTCCCTAGAATTACACAGTTATGACACAGTTTTATTTTTACATCTGTAAAGGAAATTGTTCATTTTTTAGATGTTTTAAGTTTAAATGAAGTACCTTCTTAATTTTAAATGTATTATTCACTATATTTATGAAACAACGAACAATATTTATATGGAAATAAAAGATATCATAGATTAGCGCTTTGCCGTTACTAACTAACTATTGTTATTTCAAACCATTCAAATCGGAGTTAGCCAAATAGCACAAAAATCTTATGATGGCACAATGTGTCACAACAAACACATTTTCCTGTTTCCTCAGCTTAAATGCAGTGTAAGGAAAGTATTTAGTTTACTAGTTAAGAAAATAACAGGGGATATGCACATTAGTAGTGCGTACTGCTTTTATTGTAATAATTTACATAAATTCTAAAATAAGTATTTAAATAGCCTACTACTAGGCGTTGAAACCCTGTCAGTGTGTCTATGCGTGTTTTATTGTTATTAAAATTAATTAATTGTTTTTTATATAAAGGATCCACATGAGCGCCAAATTCTCTGTTCTTATGATATTGGGAGTAGTAAACAAAAAAAAAATTCAATCTCAGTTTAAACCCTTAAATATTATGCTCGATCATTATAACATGATTTAGGGATTCTATCTCAATCATGAGGAATCCACTTGCCCCACTTTCACTGACTGGGACTTAAAAAAATAGAGAATAAATTATGAGTATGTGAGTATGTGAGATCATTTGTGAGTGAGGTCTTTGTATTTTATAACATAAACTGCAGTTTTAAGGTTTATATTCTTTATTACTTGTTCGATAAAAAAATTTTTAAAGTTAAAAAATTAACTTAATATTTATTATAATAATTTTAGTTATTCTTAAAAAAATACAGCCTTTTATTTTTATTTATTGTTATATTACGTGTTTTAAATGAGAAGTATTAACTTAACAAATCTTAGTATTAAAGAATTTTCAATATGGTTATGAGGTAAATTGAATTAAGTAGAATACATAGAATTGTTGTTAAAATTTCTTCGATTTATTTTTTACTTTATTTATTGAATTTAAATAGTAGCTATTTTAATATTTTATTAAAGTGTCATCACAATACAATAATCTACAAGTAAAAAGCAACTTATCCCAAAAGTTAACTTGTCAAACTCACGATAAACTTAGGTCGGATGTACAGTAGATGTAAGATTGTCAATTACCACTAATTTCCCCTGTGACATTTCTGCAACACGTTTCATCGATTTTAACAGCAATGTGTCTCTCTTCCACAAAATAGTTTATATCTGTACTTTTTGGTCTATATTTTATACTCGGACATACCCGCCGCAGTTTCCACGCGTCATTCCGTGTAATTGAATGAAAAGTCCCACAATATTATTAATACTTGAACTGAAATTAACCTTGGTATGAGTTTATGATGAAAGCAATTATGGTGTGGTCCTACAATATTTTAATAGAGGAGGGAGAGAGAGAGAGAGAGAGAGAGAGAGAAAGGGAGAGAGAGAGTGAGTGAGAGGGGGGGAGGGAGAGAGATTCTCTAATGCGTTTTGTCCGTTTTGTAGTAGCGTATAATATTATACGATATATTTAAGTCTAGGTAGTACTTTTTCATGGTTAGACTATGTAGCACACCGTGCTGCCGCCTACAGCTCGTGGTAGTACTTTAGTAGTATTTAATTTGCTCTTTAGGTTTCTTTTAAATATACGTGGTAACCCTACAATACAAATTTGCTGGGGTTTTTGCAAAATTTGAAATAATATATTTGATAGCATTTTTGTCATTATGAAGGAATGTAGGGGGTATAATATTAATACTTATGTAATATTTCAGGTTATGTGTACCAAATACTGATATTAGTAAATGGTGAATTTGCAAATCTAGACGTATATACGGTGGCTTATGATGTATTTACCAATAAATTCAGATACTTCTGTTATTTTTATAAATGAAATAGAAAATAGTGTACTCCAACGTTATATGCAGGAAATAATGAAGCAAATCACATTACATTATTACTTTGGTTAAAAAAAAATAATCTCTAATAAAAACATGTGATGATTAAAATGTACAGAATTTTTCGAATTTTTTTTTAAACTTTTGATATATTAAATGAACAGTTTAGGACCAATAAAAAATTATTATGATCATACTATATTAATTCGTAAACATATAACGTCATGTTTTAAAAAACATTTCCAAATACTTGTATTTCAAATGGTCCCTCTAAGAAAATGAAAAATAAAATATTCTTCTTTTATACTAAAAAAATTACTTTAATATTATATCTTAAAACTTAACCTTTTCAGAACAAGTTAAAATATTCCTTAAGAATAACAAAGAACTAAGCTTATATGGTAATATTTTGTGAAGAATCACATATAATATTTGTAACATATTTAATCTCTTAGTAGTTGATACTTCAGAAAATTTTTGTTATAATTTATATATATATATAATATATATATATATATATATGTGTATTGTCTTAATTTCATTTATTTTAAAATCTTGAAACAAAGACTATACCAATGAAGGAAGGTTGGTGCATTATTGAATATCTGTAGCTTCGGCGTTTATTTATTACTTTTACTTATAAATCCTACGAAAAATCGCATATTTTAAAGCAAATATACCAATGAAACTGAGTTTGAAATCAAATATATAATACCTTACTCTTGGAGAGTAGATTCAGACAAAATCTATCAAAAGAAAATTCATGAACTTTAGTTAAACAGCAATTGCATTGTAAATGAACTGTGTACATGGTCATTTACAATTATTCAAACTCACGTGAAAAGTTATATTTTGAATGAAGTCAACTGAAATTACTTTGTCTTCTGGTCTGTTAACTTTTGACGTGACAACGTCTTAAATTAGGTTGCGGCTCGGAGTCACTCATGAAAAAGTGTAACGCCCGGTAACGTTATTCTTGGATTTAGCCAGTGATGGTATTAATATATTTATATTTTTAAACAAGTAAGTTATATACTGAATCAGCAATTAAACTATAAATCCCCACCCAAAAAAAAAGTATAATACAACTTTGAACATTAACGATTTTGCCAAGATCAAAAGTATTTGTATTCCCCTTTTAAAATAACGCCTTCTAGAGTGAAAGTTTTCCAATGAAAATAAATTAAACTTTATAAATACGTACCGTTTTAAAAAGATGTCATTAATTAGTTTTAACATAATATTTGATCTAAAACTTAGGAAGAATATATATACTGTTTTTTTAACATGGGATCAAAATTTGGAGAAAGGTCTTTTCTTCTCAACTTTAAATGACGTTGAACAGTTGCTAAAGAAAAGTTTGGTCACCGACAATGGGCGAGAATCAATACGATACTTGTGTCTTTTGGCAATGTAAGCTAGCGGTTATGTGTTGTAAGTAAAATAGATATAATAGCATTAGCATCTGTATATGAGTTAACTTAATTAATTGATTTACATAATTTAATTAATTTAGCAAGTAATGTAACACTATTAACGCAGTTGAACAGGTATACGAGTATTTGTACTATACTTTTAAAGTTACAGATAGAAAAATTATTCTTATAGTCCGGTAAAATAAGGATGCAACCTCGAAATGAAAGATAATAAGGTAAAAATAACTGATGTTCGTGAACTTTGACCTTAAATATCTAAAGACGCGTGCACGTGATTATATGAGACTTTTGTGGTAAGTATTATACCATCAAAATAAAGACGTATGCAAATTTCTAGCTTATTATCTTTCATTCCGAGTTGCATCCTTATTTTGCCTTATTTTAACTGAGTTATTAGGGTTATGTGATTCTTCTATCTCAACATTGCCTTCCTTTAGACTTAATGAGACTTACGGGTCCCCGCTCTCCTCCAAAGCTGTAGTACCCCAAATCGATAATTTTCTTTTAGTGCTTTGTTTTTAATCTTGCTGTATAGTAATAATAATAATCAGATTACTAATTATATGTTGTTGATTCATTATTCTTCATGAAAGGAGGCTTTTAAGTTACAATAATTTAAGAAATTTAAAATTTATCTCAGTCCAAACTGTATGTTTTTATTAGGTTATTATATTATTACAGGCGAAAGTTATATTTGTATACACCAAAAAAAACATAAGTGGCATGAAAGCAATCAAGAAAACTATATTGTGTAATAAAAATTATATCATACTTTTGGGATGAGCAATTAAGAGTTGAGACTTAAATTATTGGTCTACCCTTTTACTATAAGAAATATAAATGATGAACGAATATATCCGAGTACAACTAAGTAATAAAGATGGCGATATAAATGAAGGTACAGTTGTACCATTTACATAAATATTACAATATCTTACGATCATGGCAATAAAGTCCAAAAAAATATATTTTAATCAATTTAATATAAGGTTTAAGTGTATATTCGGGTTCAACGTATCCCACAAAATGCATTTCAAGTCGGATTAAAGCGTGTTTTTACTCACGATTACAGTGTATTTTACGCTTGCATGAACACTTTTGGTTCGAATGAGCTCCAGTTATGAAGCAAATCTGAGTTGAGTGAATTAAAAAATGTATAATAATGGTAAAATTAATGAATAATATTTGCGGTGCTGTGCTAAACAATGTTTACACACAACATCTGATTACATTAAACACGATATTTAAATTAATAACGTTTGTTTGCAGTAATATTGGTTTAGAGATAAAGATGGGATCATACCGCTGACGGATTTTGAAATAGAATATGCCTATATGTTATAACTATGACCCGAAAGAGTTTACACCAAAAATATCAGGACAATCAGCCCTGTCCGTGATTAAGTAAAAAACATACAACGAAATAGAATTAAGTTTCGTATAATTATATAGTTATATTGATAAATTAATTGATATAATATATTTGATATATAAATATTTGAGTTTTATATATATATATATATATATATATATATATATATATATATATATAATATATATCTGAAAATTAAATTGAAACTCACTCTTAGTACGTTGTGCGTATTAAGTTAGAGGGGATTAATATAAAATTTCAAAGGAAACTATCGAAATAATTAATAATATAACCCCTTATACAATTCTCTATCTTTTTCATGATGAATTTATTTATATTACTAGTAATCCCCATTTCTTCAATATTTAAAGTTTTCAAGAGAATTATCATTATCTACTTATATCAAAGTGATCTCCAGCGTACTTTTATTAATTCAAAATAGAACAAACATAATACAAAACAATTATTTATAAAACAAATATGTAAATAAAACTATTCAGTAACGTAAACGCTTAAGATTCAGATGCCGATTTATATTCAAAACGTCCTGCATTATCCTGTGACTGAGCTGAGACTAGACACTCAATAGATGATTCTAAAGTTCCAAATACTCATGTGTATGGAAGACAGGGGATTTTGTAGGGATCGCAATAAGGGCATGCTAACTCTGCAATTACACAACCTAGACATTCAATATCAAGCACTTTTATTGTATCTGTTAGTAATTCCATCCTTAAGGTTTATCCATTTTCTTCACAAACACCGGTCTGATGTTATGTGGTTTTTAAAGATCAAAGACAATATCATGAAAGTCGATTTGCCCTGTGTTACAATCTGAGGCAATTAAGTGTGTTATCCCTTTTAATCTAAAGTTCCAAAAAAGGTACTCATTGAATTTAATTTATTATAAACATTTATTTATACCTTTGTATCATTAAATGATTCATTTTATTTTAATATGTTGTAATGTTGTCAACGTTTGATTCTTTATAGTGATATTCAATTTATTAATCAATGCAATGTATAGTATATAAAGTAAAATATGGTATTAAAAAACGGTAAACCCTGAATTTAATCTCTTCAAAATTAATGTAGTTAAGTATGAACCCATAAAGAGGCAGAGTTACCTGGATAAGGAAAAAATTCAAATATGATGTTTTAGGTTTCAGTAGCGCTCATTAGATTAAGTTTGTGATTTAGCGTTAGCTAAGCAACCATTCAGTGTCACCTACCGACTTCACTTTAATCTTATAGTTATCCAAATGAAGTAGGAAAGCTTACTGAACGAATTATTACATTAAATCTTCACTAGGATATGATACATGTATAACTTTTGCCTGCCACCTTGGACTGGTTATTTTTCTGTAAATATCACCTAAAGGGAATTCAAATGTAATTACTATCTAGACATAGCGAATCAGTGACATGTATGCCAAAAAGAAAATCAGAACTCTCTTATCTCGTTGTTCATCTCGTTGTTCAAAAG
Source organism: Homalodisca vitripennis (assembly GCF_021130785.1). Taxonomy (NCBI): domain Eukaryota; kingdom Metazoa; phylum Arthropoda; class Insecta; order Hemiptera; family Cicadellidae; genus Homalodisca; species Homalodisca vitripennis. The sequence continues at coordinate 3,502 of NW_025784881.1, read as the reverse complement.
TCAATACAATCAAGAGCACCAGTGGTTCACAGCTAATCGTAACTCGCACCCTAATGTTTACACGTGAAGTTGATCAAGAATCTCAATCAACAGTCAATTGGTCAACATTCAATCGGAACCCGTATATCAATGTTTACGAGTCAATCTAAACTCAAATTTCAATGTTTAGCAGGCAATTGGAACTCAAATTCCAATGTCTAACAGTCAATCTGATCAATAATCATATAGGTCAAGAGTTATATGTAACTCGTATCCCAATGTTAATCCAGTCATGAATTTTCAGTGGTTGACAGTCGATCGCAACATGTACCCCAATTTTTAAAATGGTCAATTAGATCAATAAGCCAAAAGCCAATAATTAATCGGAACTCAAATACCTATATTCAACATTAAATCATAACTCGTATCCCAATATTGTACTGTCAATCCGATCAAGAACCCTAATGATCACCATTCTATAGGTACTCGTATCCCAATGTTTAACCGTCCATCCCATCAAGATGTACAATGGTAAAAACATCAATCGTTTTACCCTTCCCAGTGTTTAACAATCAATCCAATCACGAATCTCACTGTTTATTAAACAATTCAAACACGTAAAACAAATTTTTAACCGTTTAATCTGATCGGCTTCCAATCATAAAATGTAAACGAATTTTTTAAAACTTGAATTCAAATAACTATACCAATGTTTATTAATTAATTTTAACCACGCATCTAAATGATTTAGCAGTCAATTTCATCACGTAAAAACAATGTCTTAAAGTCAATCAAATTATTTTATTTCAACTAAAAACAATCCATATAACGTGCTTGATGGCACTGATCAGCTATTTATTGATATCAAATTATGTTATATTCGTTTAGGGTTATGTAAAAGCTATACTTGTAGGATATTGGAACGCCAAATTTTTGTAATAGTCATATTCTTAGAATTAATTAAGTTGACTGTTACCATCACTGTTAACTGGTTCTCAGTTTTTTTCCACTGTTGCTAGGAAGAATGGCACTCCTTGTAAACTACCAAATATTTTTGCTTGACAGTAGAGTAAGGTTCATACGGAAGAGATTAATAATAATGTTCCTTGTTGCAAACTGTCCCTTTTAAACACGTAAGAAGCTTATCGTTCACTTTGGCTTAAATTAGTTTAACACATGGTTCCATGGTGTCAACACACCCAGTTTCGTAAACTTTTGTAAGAGTTTTGTAAGACAGATTTCTTTTCTCTGAACGTAAGTCACTTCATGAATTTCGGTATAGACTTTTCTTCCTAAGATAATCTTAGATGTCCGCATTTAGCCAATTTTGGCCATACTGATAATTACTGATGCCTAATACATGATTAAGAAGCTCGTGAACGGTTATTTCAAAAGATTTTACGTTCCTATTGTAAAAATGATCTTTATTTAGTATTGGGTTTAAAAATATACTTATCGTGTCTGCGGTTATACTCGTATTTTATTTTACTAATAATGAGATGTTTTTTCCAATTGAGTATTATTTTATTTTACATAATAGAGTAGTCGTTTGCCAGGTTATTATCTATTGTTTTAGTTACTTCTTAAGAGTTTTAATTATATAAAGAATTAAGATTTATTAAAAATTGTTAGTTAGAGTAAATTTGACACGAGTTTTTTTTCGTAGTAATTCGAGCTATCAGGACCGAGATTATCAGATATAACACCACATTATGACGGGAATATGAATTTAGATTTTACTAAGTTGCTAAAGAGTTATTCTGTAAATAGTTTAGGGGATATGGCCAGTTAATATCATGACAATTTCTAGATATTCTATCAAATAACTCTTAAGACCCACGTTAAAAAAGTTGAATTAATATATTGGTATACTAAAGATGCTCAACAGTTATGAGTTTTCCAAACAACTGATGTTAAATAATTAAACTATGCCGTTATAAGACGTAAATGTCTAGTAATAAACAAACTAACTGTTCAAATTAACAAAAAGAAAAGTGTACTCAGCTGCAGTTCCTTATTTCAGTAGGCAGCAATAAATTCTCCAACTGTAAACAAAAGGCTCTATGATAAATTGGCGCACTTTGTTGCGCGAAAAGGAATTTCAGTTCTCCTAACTTCCAGCCAGTTGTCTGTTTTAGTTCTTTTGACAGATCTGCTGTCAGAGACAAAGTGAAAACCAAGTTTCTGGAATCCATCACGTAATAAACAAACATTTATTAGTATCCGATACCTTTAAATAAAAGCAATGTTTTACCAACTGAAGGCTAATAAGTACAGGAAAATGAGAATACTCCAACACAAGGTAAGAGCATGTGTTACAAAACACCTCTTCGCTGAGGGTGTTTGCAAAGACTTAAATCAATATCTTATTTCGTACTTTCTATGACCTTAGGACAGATATGCAGACAACAAATGAAGACGATCATGCAGGCTAGAAATGTTTACAATCCCTCCTCCTCAACGCGTAGATAGAAGAGTAATTTTGTGAGCCATTCGAATGAGAGTATTCAATTAGTGATGAGATTCTATAATGAGACATGTGCCATCATAGCATTCATTTTTTATCTATGTATACAATGAAGTAACCTACAAAATAAAAAAATTTGACACTTAAAATGTTACTTTCTTACTTGATTATTTCTAAGGTTTCTATAACTATACTCTGCCAATAGGGTTTGTAAGCTATTGTATTTTGTCGAATTATAATGAATATTTGGTATTGAAACTGCATTTACCGGTTCGTTTTACGATCTAGTGACCTAATATGGAAGTTTACTGTGAGAGCCTTATTTGAGTAAGACATTTTTCGATGTAGTTTCTAATAGTTGGACATGACCCGCCGCGAAGGCTTCAGGATACATACTTTTGATACATACTTTTTTTATATCAACTATATACAACCCATGGATTTTGTATAGCACAAAATAAATAAATTATTTGACATGTAAAAACATTGGGAAAATACACAATGTCCGTTACTTAAATTCTAAAACTAGCATTATCTAATATTTGCATAATATTCATATGTATTGACAATATTACTATATTAGGTTATAAACATGTTAATTTATATACATTATTAAATGTTTTTTGACAAAAAACGTTTTTCTGGTGTATTTATTCTAGGTGTTCAATTTATTACAATATCTCAAAGAAATACTATGATTAATTATACGTGTTAGTTTGGCAATGGGTCGCAGTACGGAAGAAGAATAATATTCAGGAGAACTTGTTAATTGGCTTGCATTAATGTGTAGGTATTGAGCAGGCATTATCAACGTTTTCAGCCCAATTTAAATAAAACTAGTAATTCAATCCAGCCTTCAAAATGCAATTAACATTTGTTAGTTAATCAATGGAGGGGTGCTGACGAATTCAACGTTATAATCTGACAACTGCTCAATGCTGTTGATTGTTACTGAAATCTATTCTGTAAACAATGGTAATTTTTATCTGTAAAGCAGTTTCGAAGTTTTATCAATCCCAAATATGTTTTTCACTATACCTTATATCTTTTGATTTA